>NC_081410.1:434709132-434876632 GCF_030272615.1 Cryptomeria japonica
CAGCTTTCCGACACCTATTTGTTTTCAAAAAAATGACTCCGTATGCCCAAGATATGGCCAAAAAACCAAACCACCCTTCAAAACAAGATGAAGGGGTAGTCTGGTGGCTGAAGCGGGTGGAGGTGGCCAGTGAGCGGCGCGGGGGTGACACTCCGGTGGTGGTCGGGTGGCTGTGTCCGGTGGCCAGGCGGTGGAGCCAGGGCAGCCAGTGGGCCGAACGGCGTTTTCTAGCGGGGCGGCGGGAGGCACGACTGACGGTGAGCTATGGGCGATGAAGCCAGGGCGGTCGGTGGGCTGCGGGCGATAGGGGCCAGGGAGATGCGGCGGCCGGCGGGGGCCAAGGTGGCGGGGAGCTGGCGCTGCGGGCGCGTGGCGGGGTCGGGGAGCTGCAAGGAGGCGGAGGCCGGGGGGCCAGGAAGTCAAGCCGCCGGAAGGCGGGGGCTAGAAGACGCTCGGCGAGGCCCGCTCTGTCAGTGGCGGCAAGACTGCATGGTGGCAAGGGGCCCCACGGTACCTTGCGTACCGTAGGTAACCCCCCCCCCCCCAAAAAAAAAAAAAAAAAAAAAACTTTTTGCCAATAAATTTTTTTTTCTTTTGCCCTATTTTGATTTTTGAAGATTTTTTTAAAAAAATCAAAATCCGGCCTGCATGCCGTAAAAAGGCAAAAATATTTTTTTTTTATGAAAAAATACTCCCAGAGGCTCGGGAACCAAAAAAGGTCAAATTTTATATGACCATATGGGTTTTTGGGCCTTCTGAGCATGATGGTGAGGTATGTTTAGGCCCAAAGTGCTCAGGAAAAAAAAGCTTATCCATAGGTGCATAAAAAAACTTTCTGAAACCCCAGATCTGCTTCCAATGCAAAAATTCTCAAAACAAGAACAGGTAGCTGCAAATTTGAAGCTCTGATACCATATTAGAGTTGAGAAAATACAACACCACAGGAGCCAAAATGATCTCTGCAAGCTGAAAAACCTGTTACAAGGAGAAGCAATGAAGCAAATCAGAGAAGGAACATATACACATAAAATATGCTCAAAAAGAGAGAGCTTAATATTCACAAAATGTGTAATGTAATAATAATCCTTCTTCTTCTTACAATGAAAAGAAAGAACTCAACCTTTAATAGGTCAAGAAACCTTAAAAAGGAAAACCTAGGTTTGCACATAATAATTAATAAAAAAATTAATTATTATGCACCTAAAGTTAGCTTAAGTGTAAAAGAGATAAATACCTGAATACTTTAACACTTTTGAGGTGCATGATGTTCATTGGATCATCCAAAGGATCGCCTTTAGCAGTAGCCAACTGATAAGCTCTTGATCCATATTTTGTTGTGATTACATATGGTCCAAGCCAATTAGGCTCAAACTTGTCTTTCTTTTCTCTTTCTTGGAAGTTTTTCTGATTCTCAATGAGGACAAGATCACTAATTTGGAATTCTCGGGTTCCGACGTTTTTGTGATAACTCATGCGCAGATGGTTTTGATATACTTGGAGATGATTCAAGGCCTTGAGGCACCTTTCATCTAACAATTCTAGCTCTTGTAAGCAGGCAATTTTGTATTCTTCATCTAGTAGGATATTTTGCAACGATACCCTTAGAGAGGGGATCTCGATCTCAAGGGGAAGGATGGCTTCGGAGCCAAAGACCAGGGAATAAGGGGTGGCGCCTGTGGGGGTGCGGATAGAGGTGTGGTAGGCCCACAAAGCGGGATGGAGTTGGAGATGTCAATCACGACCAACTTCATTGATTGTCTTTTTGAGGATTTTGATTAGGGTTTTATTAGAAGCCTCAGCTTGACCATTGCCTTGGGGGTAATATGGGGTGGAAAAATGATGTTGGATGTTGAATTTTTGGCAGAGTTCTTTAACATCCCATTTTTTAAATTGTCTGCCATTATCTGTAATAATAAATTTTGGAATGTCATATCGACAGATCAGATAGTTAAGGATGAATTTGGATATCTGTTTACCAGTGGTAAAAGTAAGAGGGTAGCCTCTACCCACTTGGTGAAATACTTGGTGGCAGTGATAATGAATTTATGTTCGTTGGAGGATGAAGGGTGGATTTTCCCAATGAGATCGAGCCCCCACTGTGAGAAGGGCAAGGGTGTAATGAATGGCTGCAATTCTTGTGATGGTGCATGAATTTTGTCGCCATGTTACTGGCAAGGGATGCATTTCTTCACATAGTTATATGCATCTACTTCCATTTTAGGACCATAATATCCTGTTCTCAAAAGCTTTTTAGCCAAGGTGATCCCACTTGAGTGTGCCCCACAAATGCCCTTGTGTACTTCGCGTAATACCCATTCCGCCTCTTGCTTATCTAAATGCCTTAGGAGGGAACCATCAAAATACCTTATGAATATGGTGTCTCCAAGGATGGTGTAACGAGCACATCGGCGAATGAAAGTTTGTTGTTGGGTTTTAGTAAGATGTGGGGGAATGGTGTTATCTTTTAGGAAAGTGAAGGTTTCTTGGTATCAAGGGGACTCAGGACCAACGAGTACACACACCATTTCAGACTCTGGTAAGTCATATGCCGGTATAAATAGTTGCTCAACCAAGAACTCATACTTCTGACTGTGCACTGACATCTGAAGGAGGGAGCCAATGGTGGCCATTGCATCTACAGCCCTATTGTTTGTTCGTGGGACTTGGTCAAACTTGGTTGTCGTGAACTATTGCTTAAGATCTTCAACCATGGTATGGTAGGGAAGGAGTTTGTCATCTTTTGTTTGGTATTCATCGTTGACTTGTTTTATGACAAGTTGAGAATCACCATAGACTTGTAATTCCTTTATTTTCTAGTGGATAGCCAAGCACAATCTTATGATGAGTGCCTCATATTCTGCGATGTTGTTGGTATATGCAAAAGCTATCTTGTATGACTTTGGGATGCTATCTCCTTGAGGTGTGATTAGTAATATTCCTACCCTCGATCCATTTTGGGTGCAAGAGCCATCAAAGTGTAATTGCCATGTAGAGGATGTGGTAACAGTCATAATGAATTCATCTGGTAATTATGTGAGAATGGGATGGTCACCTAGAAGTGGAGTGTCCGCCAACTGGTCTGCGATGACTTGTCCCTTGATTGCTTTTCTATCTACATATTCAATGTCAAACTCGCTTAAGAGCATGACCCATTTAGTGGTTCTGCCTATGAGGGCAGCTTTTGATAAGAGATATCTAAGCGGATCAATCTTAGCAATTAGTTTTATTTTATTGTTCAACATATAGTGTCAGAATTTTTGTGTGCTAAACACCAATGTAAAACATGCTCTTTCAATGGGGGTATAATTGAGTTCATACCCTACTAGTGTCCGACTGATGTAGTAAATGGCATGTTCCTTCCCTTGATCATTTGTTTGTGCCAGCAATGCCCCCAATGCCATTGCAGTAGCACATATATACAAAATAAGAGGTTTTCCAGGAGTAGGAGGCATCAGCACTGGAGGTGATGCCAAATATTCTTTTAGTTTCTCAAAGGCCTTTTGACATAAGTTGTCCCATTTGAATTTTGTGTCTTTGCGCAACAGGTGTGCAAATGGATGGCACTTATTTGCTAGTTGTGAAATAAAACGTCTAACAGATTGGAGTTTCCCCTGGAGACTGCACAGTTGTCTGAGAGTTTTTGGTGGGGACATTTCCATGATAGCTTTTACCTTTGCAGGATCGACCTTGATGCCTCTACGGGAAATAATGAATCATAATAGTTTTCCCGATGTGACCCCAAAAACACACTTCTTGGGATTCAGGCGCAGTTTGTATTTTTCCAATCTTTCAAATATCTTCTTTAGAATAGGGATGTGTTCTTGTCTTGTCTTGGATTTTCCTAGTAGATCATCCACATAGTCCTCCATAATTTTATGCAAGAGGTCATGAAAAATTGTTGTCATGGCACGTTGATATGTAGCTCCAACATTTTTGAGGCCGAAAGGCATGACCCGGTAAGAGAAAGTCCCCCATGGTGTTGTGAATGCAGTTTTATGTTGATCTTCGTTTGCAATCCTGATTTGGTTATATCCAGAAAATCCATCCATAAGTGATAGCTTCTCATGTCCTGTTTTAAGATCCACAATCATATCTATGATGGGGAGCGGGAAATCATCTTTAGGACAAGGTCTATTTAGATCTCTGAAATCAATGTAGATGCGGATGCCCCCAGCGGGTTTGCCGATAGGTACAATGTTGGAGACCCATTCAGCGTAGTCTGTTGGTTTGATGAATTCTACGTCTAACATTATTTGGAGTTCCGCCTTGACTAGGAGTGCAATATGTGGGTGCATTTTGCGCAATTTTTGTTTTATGGGTTTTGCATCTGGGCAGACAACAAGATTGTGAACCACCAAGGTAGGATCCAAACCTGGCATATCGGCATAGGACCATGTGAAATTGATTTTTACCTCTGTAAGGAATTTGATGAAGTCTTGTTTCCCTTTTTCTATGAGGGACTTGGCAATGAGCATATTTTTTGGAATGACTTTGGTGCCCATGTTGATACTAT
The DNA here is from genome assembly GCF_030272615.1 of Cryptomeria japonica. Lineage (NCBI taxonomy): Eukaryota > Viridiplantae > Streptophyta > Pinopsida > Cupressales > Cupressaceae > Cryptomeria > Cryptomeria japonica. The sequence goes on from NC_081410.1 coordinate 434,713,646, forward strand.
CTGTTTCTTCTATCAAAAAATTTGATTTGTCCTGTGGAAGGTAACCAATAGTAGGGAGGTCAAGTCCCTCATCGTCAAGTATCTTTTCCAAGTTTTCACTTTCGGATACGTCCTTTGGTTTTATTTTTTGCTCATCCAAAGGTGCCTCAGAGAGGTTTTCACCTAGGGAATCAATTTTTTTGCTTTGATTATCTTTTTTGCGACTAAGGGCATTGACTTGTCTACTAAAGTATCCCTTTTCATGTAGTTGAATACCCTCTACTCAGTTACAATCTTCCAAATTTCGCACTGTCAGGAGAGTAATGAGAGCATTATCATCGACACAGATGTCTAAAGTGGTTTTGTCTCGTTGGCCCCACTCTATGATTTTAGGATGGACAAGATGTAGGTCGTGTGAAGTGGGAGTGGTTATGGGGGTGATGGTATTGATGTGAGTGTCAAAGAAGATATCATTTTTGTATTCATAATGCATTTCATGGAACTCCTCTTCGTCAACACTTTCGATATCCAAAGAGGGACTTGAAGGGGAACCAACAATAGTAATCTTAGGCACTGGGGTGTACCCCAAGCCTCTGTTGTACTTGTAGGAGATAGGATTTATGGGTGCTTTTCTTCCGTTCTCCTTTGGTCCCAAGTTGTGTCCTTTGTAACCCATTTTTTTTACTATGGCTGATGCTTTTAGGTACATCTTTTTGGATATTTTTGTTGGATCTTCGTCTTCTTCCCAGTACAACCATGAAGAGACATCTGCGTCGAGGCTCTCCTTATCAAGTGGGCCCCATAGTTGGAAGGTGGTATTTTGGCATTGCATGACCGGTTTCAGGTCTTTTTTGAGTTCTTTTGGTTTTCCAAATGACTTAGGAGACAGAGGGAGGTTGCCTATTAATAAGACGTCCTCCAATTTGTATTATCCATAGCCATTGTCCAAGATCTTGATTTGTGTGTCTGGTTGAGATGAGGTGGAGGCAACATTTGATGTGTTAGATGGAGGCGTTGGCGAGGGTCTATTTAGTGGGCAATGATATGGATGTTTCCCCTCTAAGAGTTTGCAATGTTGAAAAGGTTGTGGATCACCTTTGATAGTGATCTCTCTTCCATTGAAGGGGAATTTGATGTATTGGTGATAAGTGGAGGCTACGGATTATAAGGAGTGAATCCATGGCTGACCGAGGAATATTGTAGGGGAGATCAAGATATAGTACTCGGCAAGGGGTTTTAATTGTAATAGGGCCCACTTGAAGAGGTAAGGTGATCATGCCCTTCGAAACTCTTTCTGCATCATCATATGCTTTTACTGTGATCCTTCCTGATGTGTCTATCAGGTCCTCAGAAAGTCCCAATTGTTTTATTAACTTGTATGTACACAAATTAAGTCAAGATCCACCGTCTATCAAAATACGTTTTACCTTGTGCTTTTGGATATGGGCTTCAATGTGAAAAGGTTTGTTGTGGTCTTCACTTGTAGGAGCATCATTGGAGGTAAATACAAGGTGTTGCTGGGCAGCAAGGTTTCCAATGAGAGCTTGGAATTGGGTAGCATTGATGTTATTAGGAACGCGAGATTCAAGGAGAGCTTGTTCCAAATTTTCTTTATGGATAGGGGAAGTCTTGAGAAGTTCTAGAATGGAGATCTGTGCGGGGGTCTTCCCAAGTTGGTCAAGGAGGTGATATCGATGGGTGGAAGACATGGGTGGGGGGTTTGGTGGGGGAGGAGCTCCTTGGACGGTGACTTTACCTCGGCATGTGGTTACATTGCAGTAATTTTGGTAATGGGAGGTGAAAGACATTAACATGGTTGTCTACAAGCTCAATGCGACCTACTAAAGAGTCAAAGCCGGTTATGTGATTAGTGTAGTCATAATTCATTGCATTAGATGATGAGCCTTTTGCTTTATCATGCTTCAGGAAGGGTTCCTGGTACATTTTAAGTTTGTCATTGTTATTACCAGGTTTTGCATTTGCTACTTCAATCTCACCCCTATCAATGAGATCTTGTATGTAGATTTTAAGCTTAATGCATTTTCGTGTATCATGTCCCTTGATACGATGATACACAATATTCATTCTCATTATACCACCTAGGTTTGGGTTGATTGGGATCAAACAGGCGAGTGATCGGAAAAACCACTGCGCCTGCTTGGACAAGTTTTTGAAACACAATTTCAATAGGCTCAACAAGAGGAGTGAAGTCTCTTGGAGTCCTATTATTTGATCGGGGTGGTCGTCCCTGGACTGAGACATTGTTGTGAGGCTTTTGGGATTGATTTTGATTGTTTTGATTGTTGAATTGATGATTATTGGTGGTGGGTTTTGGGGGAGCAGCCACGGTTTGGACCTGCTTTGCATCAGTTACACCGTCGTTGACTACGTTTTTGTTTTCAGACCAGAACTTTAGTTTATCATTATGATAAGAGGAAGAACTTTGAGTCAATTTTTGGTAATGTTTCAAGGTTCCTTCCTCCAACAAGACACGCTCGAGGGCGAGGCCATTATCGATCAATTTTTGGAAGGATTTGATACATTGAGACGTCAGAGGTCTTGAAAGTTTGGGCACCAAGTTCTTTTGAAATAATTCAATTTGATGTTGTTCTGGTATGTCCCATTGGAATTTCTTGATAAGATGTTGCCACCTTTGTAAGAAGTTGGCGAAAGTCTCTCCGAGCCTTTGCTTTGTGTTGCACACGTCCATCATAGAAACGTCATTAGCCATGTTGTAGGCATAGTGAGCTTCAAACTTCTCTGCCAAGTCTAGAAATGAGACAATGGAACCTCGTGGTAGAGATGAGAACCATGTGAGGGTGTCTCCTATGAGACTCTTGGGAAAGAGTCAACGAAGGTATAGGTCACTATAGGAGACTTCTTGGCATAAGATGTGAAATTCTCAGACATGATCACGGGGGTCTTCTTTGTCTTCATACTTGGTGAATTTAGGTATCTCAAATCCTAGGGTAGGGTGCAATTGATATGGATGGGTCATAAGGACAAGGACAAAATTTCTCAAATGAGTAAGGCTTTCTCTTATTAGTCCCTTCTTTCATGTCCTTGATGATATTTTTCATGTCTTGAATTTCCTTAATGAGGTCTTGTTGTGGATTTTGATAATGATGAATTGTATTTGCCCCAAGAATTGGATGAGTCAAGGAAGGTGCACCACCACCAATGTATTGATATGTTGAGGAGGCGAGAATGTGAGATGTGATGACTGATGTCGCAAGGATTTGAGTGATAGTTGGTTGCGGTCCAAAAACTGTTGTGACGGGATTTAGTGCGGCCCGGATAAAATTTGTGGCATTGTTGACAGGAAGTGAAGTTTGTGGAATAGAAATATGTGGTTGAATGGAAGAAGATGGTATAGAAGCATGTTGGAGAATAGATGAGATCGGATTTGATAGTGGTATAGATGGTAAGGAGGAAGGAGGTGGGACGGAGACCACGAGGGGAGGTGCCGCGAGTGGCATTGATTGAGTTTGGATGATTGTTGGGGCTGCAATTGATCGAGTTCTCCTTGTGGTTGTTGTCCAAGAGTGGATCTATCAAATTTAGGTGGAAGTTGAGCTCCATTTTCAAGGAGGGTCTTTAGAAGTGGAATAGGATTGTGTTGGATAATTTTTTCAATCATCTCTTGGTTATAAGAGTCCACTAGGAAAGTTTGCACTTCCAGAGAGAGTTCATCTTGGCTAACCATATTAGGATTTTGGGTTTGATCTTGATTGCTAGGTTGCCCACTTTGTGTAGGATCTTCATATAGGACACTAATGTCCGACATGCTATATTATTGTTCAACCATCTTTTTCTTTTGAGATCGAGTTGTGACCATACACGAATAACCTTAGAAAATCTTGGAGGAAGAAATTTTTGATGAGAGGACTTAGCAAGACTTATGGAATCTTTGGGTTTTTCTTTGATGACAAGGGATTTTGTTGATTGGTAGGGTTCTTGGATTAGAACCCGGATTTGATTAGGATTGACATCTTAGTCCTTGGATGAGGATCTTAGGTGGTAGATGAAACCACATGCAAGGTAATGACCAAGTTGGGTAGAATTTAGACCTTGGAATGATGATTAAAAAGCCTCTTTTCCACCAAGGGTTGACTAATGACCCTAAGCAAAGCAAAGGCATAACTTAAGAGTCTTGATCGACTCAAAATGATGAGGCAAAATGTACTTGGAGAGGATTCTTCTTCAAGCACAAAATCCAATTGATTAATGATGAGGTATAAATGGAACTTCACAAGGCATGCAACCTTAATGTGAGGTTAAATTGGATCAAAGGATGATTGGATTTGGATTTAAAGAATTGATTTGATAACATAGGGATATTGATTTGATGTGCCAAGTCCTTAGAAAATTGAGGATGGTTGATTGAGGAGGTATGATAGTGATGCTTAGAAGAAACTTGGTGACTAGGCTATTCTTGGCATGAACATGACTCAATAAATGATTGGTTCGGATGGCAAACTGTATGAAGGGACGCAACCAGCTCGATTTTGATGATAGTTGGTGTTAAAAGACAAGCTTGAACCTTGATGGAGGGCACAGACTCTTAGTTCATCACTAGCATCAAACTCATTCCTATGACCATGGACGTAATCATGGTAATGATGCAAGAATGTCCTATGTTTGAGCGAGAGTTTTCAATTGGTATACCAAAATTTACGGCGCTTAATGAGTTGTGCTTGTGTGAGCTTCTTCTTCTTGATAGGTTGGTGAATTGAATTCTTAGGATGTTTATACAATTTGGGCTTATGAAACATGAGACGGACGGAGTTTTGACACAATTTGGACTTTGTGTGGATAATGACTTGGATAATTGTTTGCTTTTGGATAAATGTTTCTTTTTTTGCAAAGTGTTTGAGGATAATGATGTATTTTTAGTCTACTCTTGGCAAGTAAGTATCAAGAAAAGCAAACACAATGATCAAATGTATTTTAACTCAAAGACACTCATACTCATATACAACACTCTTAAGGCAGACAAGGACAATAGTCATTGGATCCCAATTGGTTTCCCAACTACGATTACCTAGAGCGGACACTTAGATGTTTGACCCCACTGGCTCCCCTCCACGACACTCACTTCTCCAGGCAGCCAAGAATCAATTCCCATGAAAACTCCTCATGGCGAACTTTGTGTCTCTACTAAGGGCCGTAAAAATATGGGGGGATTTGGAGGTTCGACCTCCTGCACCAATGACTAGAAGGTTTTTGGCCACTATGCACAAGGTGTTTAGTATGGCTTCCTGTTAGGAGCTACCCTTCGTAGTTGCGTAAGCACAATTGAGGCCTATAGCCCAACAAAGCACAAAGAACTTAGTAGTCATGCAAGCGTGATTGAGATCTCTAGGATCCTACTAAACACCCAATATGAGAGAACTCTCATATAGCCCCAACCATTGACCCTTTCGTAATCAATGGCCTATTTATTATAGTGAGTTGGGAACCCCAGGTCTGGGTGTACTCACTTGGGTCGTTCCCCTCTTACCTTCTCAAAGAGCAAGTTGGGAGGGCAGGCCCGCTAAGGGTAAGCATGCAACAAACGTGAAAAACTTGGAGGGTTTGAATTTCTGATCGTCTAGCTAGACGAGAGCATACTCTCTTACCTTTACGCTTTTCACAAAACACATAAGACAATAGTTCATTTATCCTTTAATTAAATCTAGGTGCCTAGTTAAAAAAGAACGAACAATGTTTGGTTGGAACTCCTAGGCAACCTGTAAGTAGTTTAGATTAGTAGTTTTTCTATTTTTTAAGGTCTTGGACGGTCGATCAAAGCTGCAAGACTAAAAAAAAGGAAATTAGTACTCATTGGACTGCACATACAGCACACGCGCTGAAGTGCAGTCAATCGCACTGAAGCGCTTGCGCAGGCGCCAAAACCCCTGCGTACGCACTCGAGTTAATAAAAACAACAAAAAAATGATAAGTCAACACATAGAAAACTAGGATTTTATACTTGTATGTCGTGTTGATCTGGATCAGTCACGCTGAAACACCTACGCTCGTGCCAAAATGCCTACACTCGCGTTGAAATGCCTGTGCACGTGCTAAAATCCTGAAAAAACAGAGACATAACAGGTTAGTGGGTGAAAATTTTAAAATTCAAATTTAAAAATAAAATCTTTGCTAAGCGCGGTAGTTTTGGAAAAACAATTGTGTTGATTAGAACTCGCTCGCGCCGAAACGCGTTCGCCCCTGCTGATGCACCTACACATGCATTAAACAGACAGACAGAGAGTAAAAAAATTTAAATTTAAAACAGAGCGGGAAAAAATTTTAAATGTCATAAAACGGTCGCGCTGATGTGTTTGTGCTCGCGCTTGCGCACGCGTCGAAGGAGTTTTTCTGTCGCACTGAATCTAAATTGCTCGTGTGATTTGCAGTCTCTTGCGCTAATCTAGAACCCGCGTCTTACAACTCACAAAAACTCAAGAAAAACATTAGCTTTTAGGGATGTGGGTCCCACCAGGCGTGCCAAAATGAAGATGTTGAAAAGGAGTGTGAGCTGGATCAGATTGTAAACATGTAAATCAAACACAAAAAAACATGAAACCAAAAGACATAATTCAATTTTAAAAACACAAATAGAGATGCATATACCTCACAACCTTTTTACCTTCTCCTTCGACTGGAGCTTAGATGGAGTTCAAGTGTGCCCAAGTGTCCAACGTGATGCCGATTTGCTCCTAGATTGCTTGATGTAGTTGGGTCTCCAACATTATGCACAAATGGATAAAATGGATTGTTGGAGGATGATATGGATAATATGGCTAAGTATGGATGGGGGATGATTTTTGCATGATAAGGATGCAATTTTAATTTTCTAGGCTCAAACTAATAGCATAAACTTACTAAACTTGGAGATGATAAGTGAAGGGATGGAGTCCTCAATTTATAGGAAGAGGAGAGGAAAAATGAAGGGCTAAGATTGACCCAAGATGGAGGGTCGGGATTTCTTGTGAGCTCACACAAGACCCAAGAGGAGGTGTGGAGACCAAGAGATATGCCTTAAAGGCATTTCTTGTCTCCACACTCCTCAAGGTACATTGGGAAGGCTTCCCAATGTGCCTTGAGAAGAGCAAGGGATGAGACATTTCTTAAGGAATGGAGAGGAAGAATTTAAAATTCTTCAAAAGGGATGATCATGGGGATTGCAGAAATAAGAAGGGATTAAAAATTCCTTGGAAGATGTGATGCCTAGAGGAATCTAAAAATCTCACATTCACCTAGGAAAAGAGCATTTAAGGAGAGTAGTTGGGTGGATGGGACAAAGAGTTGACTTTGTGGTGAATCATGATGATTAGCCACTAGCAACTCGTTAGGAGGGGGATTAGAGGAAAGGTTAGGTGGGATTAGGATAGATAAGATTTGTAGGAGGATTTGACTAGGAGAGAGAATGAGTGGAGGGAATTAAAAATTATAAGAATAATACTAAGTAAGTTTAGGGAGTTTCTAGAAGAATTTATTAGGTTAATGATGGATTAGGAAGATGATTTGTAGGAATCATTTAGGTTAACCAATTAGTTAAAAGGAGGATTTGAGAAGCTTTAATTTTAGAAGAATAAAAAGAGGGTTGATTTATTAAATAAATCAATCACAGACTATAGTGACAATATTAATTATAATTAATTAATATTGAGGAGAATTAGAGTTTGCATAATTAATAAATTAATTATGTGAGGAATTAAAAATAATTAAAATAATTATTTTTAAGTGTCTACAATACGGAAGAGTTACAATTCTTTTGTAACAAGGATATTACTTTAGTATCAGATATATGTTTATTGTAGATCACTGAGTTGGAGCTCGATGCAGGGGTTGGTGCTCCTTGGGTTGGTGCCCAAAAATCAATGGTCGGTGCCCTAAAGCAGGAGTGGTACTCCTTGGGTTGGTGCCATAAATGTTGTAACCGAGGTTTTCATTGTGATGCTGGATTGGAGCAGTAGTCTCCAACAACACTTCTCACTGAGGTTTTTCTCATCTTTGAGTTTTCCTCGCACATCTGGTGTTATGAGATATCCCTTTATGTGTGGTTGTATTTGTGTTATTCTCCCATCTAATCGATATGTCTATTTTATGTTAGATCTATTAATCGGTATACACACATAGGATAGAAAAGGGTTCAGTTTGGAAATCACCGATTCACCCCCCCCTTTCAATGGCATCTTGTGTTCAACACATCATAGGTGTATGTTTTGTGGCTCTTCTCTCATATATGTTGTGTTAATTTATTTATGAGTGTGACTTGTGGGAAATTTCCTCCCCTTTGACATTTAGCAAATTCTAACCTCCATACATGCATTGAGGTCATTCATGCAAATGAAGTTTGTGCATCTCTTGGGTATTTCAGTTGATTCTTTGTGCCATTTCGGGTGGGGAGAGAAACATCTCTTATCTTGGTTCATCACCTCATTTCATTTTAAGCATTTCTCTATCCTATTTTCCTTTGCAAGTTGTTAGGATAGGCTTAGAAGTAAGATTTTGAAGTGTTGATTTGATTGAGAACATGCACCTCGGTTGAGAAGGAAGTCGACCTTCTTCGGAGATTCAACCCCCTTGTGCAAGGTCCCACACTTTGGAGTTGTTTCCATGATTCACAAGGTTATTGAGTTGATAGCTTAGCAAGGGTGCAAGCTTTTGTGATAACATTTTTTAGGATGCCCGGTGGGACTTACTTTCGATGCACATGTTAAGGATTCGGTGTTGTTCTTAGTGCCTCAGCCTTTAGAGGTAGTCATCTTTCAAGCACTTGGCGAATCTGCTCAACAAGTCCAGCTATTTTTCATGCGAAGTTCATAAGTCTGTAACCCCAAAATCCCCAGTTTCTTAGGTCATCAAACTCCAGAACCCCCAGGCTCCGAAGTTCGCAACTCCGGAAGTCTGGAACCCCAAGTTCTGAAGTGCCTAAGTCCGAAACCCCGAAACCCTGAGGTTTCGAAGTCTTTGCTCATAGGTCCATTGCTTGTTCATGACTTGTTGCAACTCTGGATTTCATGCCTAAAATTCATACAAGGGCATCTTCTAGAGGTAGTTTCCAATTTGAAGAACTCTCATCTTCAGGCTCTAGAAGGCGGAGAGGTAGACCTTCATTGTCACCAGAAAGGAGGGTCAATGTTGTAAACACTCCATCTCCTAGGTCTCGTTCTACCCCTCCATTTACAAGGTCATTACTGTTAAGGGCTCTCAACACTCATATTAATAGACCATTGTTTCACATGACAAAAAAATAGGTTTTTGTTACCTTCACTAGGGAGAGTCCTCTTATTTTGACTCAATGGAATGATATACATGTGGTTGCATTAAATATTATACCATACTTCACTGGTGAAATAGCTACTACCCCCAATGACCATATTCAAGACATTGTGAACATCTGCCAAGTCCATAATGTCACTCAAGATGATGTTGTTGTCAGACTCTTAGCCACATCTTTGAAAGGAAAAGCTTTGCAGTGGTATAGAGGATTACCATCTAGCTCCATTCACAATTGGGATGAATTGGGGGAGAGGTTGCGCAACCATTTCAAAGACAAAAGTGAACACCTATCACTTGTGGAGCAATTGACTACAATTAAGAGGGCACCTCATGAGTTTATGGGAGATTTCAATTTCAAATTCCATAAGACATGAAATAGAATTCCTTCTCTAGTGAAGCCATCTCTGAATCATGCCTTTTTGTATTATCTTAGAGATCTCAACAACGATATAGTTGTCATGATACAATCAATGGATGGAGCTTCTCTATCTAGTGCATATGACATAGCCATAAGGGCATAAAAATATTTGATATAGGCTAGGAAGATAGCTCCAAGGCCTTCAATGCCTCTCTTCCCAGAAGCTCCTACTCAACAACCCACCATGGCTCCTATCCCCGTGGCACCCACAAGTCAACCATCCACATCCTCTGCATCCTCTAATGAGCTCCATGAAGTCAAGACGCTATTGTAAAACATTAGCAATGAGTTGGTGACTCTAAAGAGGCAACATGCCTAGCATAGAAAACCTTATCAAGCACAAAATTAGAACTATCAGCAGAATAGGCCACCATTTCAAGGGCAAAACCAATGGAGCAATGCTAGGCCTTTGAATAGTGTGAACCCCACAATTGCAAGCAACTCAAAAGAAATGATTCCAATGCAAAACAACCTCGCCCAAGAGCAAGATTGATGTCAACCATGCAATCAGCCACACAACCAAGGTGCATGCCAAAATGTAGTGTTTGTCCAAGCTTTAATGGTGCAGGACGAGCTAACCACCTCTGGCCAGCAATATGACCCAAATCAGCCTAGTATTAACACTCAGGCTTACTTGCAAGGTGATTCTACCTTTGTCAATTGGTAGCAGACATAATTCTGTGGTATGAACCAAACAAATGGTGAGCCTATGCTAATATATACAAGGTCAAAGAAGAGAGTCATGGAAGCTGCCTCACCTTCAACATCAACCTAAGCTCCAACGCCCAATATAGTTGTCTAGGATACAAGCCAAAGTACCATGCAAGGGAGAGAGGGAGGAGGAGGCCCAAGTCACCCAAAGAGCAAAGGTAGACCTTGTAGCATCAAAGGTGCCTCTAAAATCAGCTGGTGTCCTTTCAACATAGTTGATGAGATGAAGAAGGTCAGCCTTAGTGTCACTATGTGGGAGACCCTTTCCATCCCATCTCAAAGGATTTGCTCATTGAAGCATTGAAAGACATCAACCAGTTAGGTGATGAGGCAATAGTCAGCAGAAAGCCAGTCTCAATCAGTTTGGTGGAACCCAAGGAGGAAGAAGATTCAAGCAAGTTCAACAAGCCTCCCCCTTCTATCTCTCCTTAATCATAGGAGATAACTTATTTCACAACTACATAATAGATTGAGGAGCTAGTAGCTCAGTCATGCCTAAGAAGGTAGTTGATCTTCTTGGCATAGAATATGAACATGTGACTAAAGGGGTGGTCCAATTGGATGGCACTTCTATTAAAGTAGTAGGGGTTGTTATAAATTTGAAGTTAACCTTGCATGCATGTCCTAGTTGCACTATCTTGCAAGACATATGAATCATTGACCTTCTTGCCTTCTTTGCCATCTATCTGTCTAGAGACTTCACCACCAAGATAGGTGGATACTTCTCTTCTGATAAGTCCCACATGTTATTTCAAACAAGGTATGGTACCAAGGTTACCATAAGGGCAAGGCCCATTACGCAAAACCACATTGAGCCCTACACCCCCAACCCTATAAACATGAATTTCACTTTGCATGAAGAGGGGGGGAAGTGTATTGTCCGTGAGTCTGCTACTCTTTTGCAAGAGGTCCCTAATTGTTTGTTGGACGAATGGGCCAATGCTTTTCAGTTTGACCCATTAGCTGATACTAAAGAGACAGGGCTTGGTACCTATTGTATACATGAGGAGGATACTCCTATCCCTAACCTCATCAAGACACAAGGAGATTTAGAGGGGTTATGGAGCATATTTTTTGATGGTTCAAGAAACAAGAATGGTGCAGGTGCTAGTGTGATGCTTGTTTCTCCTAAGCAAGAGAAATATTTCTTCTCTTTTAGGCTTCAATTTGGTTGCACCGACAATGTCACTGAGTATGAAGCCTCTATCCAAGGCCTCCAACTTGCACAAAGCAAAAAGATCAGATCTTTGCAAGTATTTGGAGACAATGAGTTGGTTGTTAATCACATCTTAGCTCAAAGTATAACAAATAACAACCTACTCAAATCATACAAACACATGGTTTGGGATTTGATTGAAGGATTCGAGGCCTTCAACATCTAGAGTATTCCTAGAAGTCAAAACAAGTATGTTGATAGGCTTGCAACGGGCAATGCTGAATTCAACATACCAATGCATGTTGCAAGTGAGAAGGAACAACACATCAGTCTTGTTGTGAGGCATGTTGCCCTAGACAATCAGGTAAATTGGCAAGTGTTCGAAAGTGATCAACTCTCAAATTCTTGCAAAACGAAGCAGAATTTTCTTCTAAAAATTAGCCTAAGCTGCAAGACCGGTATGGAGATCAAATCATACAGCTCAACTCCAACAAGTTGCCTAAAGGTCTAGTTACCTTGGAGGGCATTTTCAACTCATATGATCAATTGAAGAAGAAAATGAACTTGGTTGAAAAGAAGGGTGATTACAAGCCAGTTGTTGTCACCGAGGGTAGATCTCTAAACTTGGGCAAGGTGTATTCCTCAACCGAACAAGAGGCCTTTTTTTAGCTTTGTCAAAAATATGATGACATAGTTGCTTGGACCTATGAAGATTTGAAGGGTTTTGACCGTAGCCTAGCCCAGCATACTATAGAGCTAAACCCAGATGCAAAGCCAGTTAGATAGAATAAAAGGTCAATAAACCCCAAGATTGAGTCACTACTGAGGAAGGAGTTGACCAAGCTCATAGAAGCCAATATCATCTTCTTTATCAAGCACTCCTCCTGGGTGGCCAACCTTGTCCCTGTAAGGAAGAAGAATAGAGAAATAAGACTGTGTAGACTCTAGGGACCTCAATAGAGCCTCCCTCAAGGATCATTATCCCATTCCCTCCATGGAGCAGATTCTCCAAAAGGTCAGTGGCTCAGAAAGATTTTCATTCTTGGATGGGTATTGAGGCTACAAACAAATTTTAGTCCAAGAATCAGACCAATACAAGACTACATTTACTACTAAGTGGGGTACCTATGCTTATTGAAAAATGCCTTTTGGGCTAACCAATGCAGGTGCCACATTTCAAAGAGTGATGGACATGGCTTTCAAGGGTGTAGTATCAAAATTTGTGCTTTTATACCTTGACGACATAACCATTTATTCAAAGCATGCAGCTAACCATCTCGGTCATCTTGAGAAGGTGTTTATGAAATGCAAGGAGTATGGTGTGTCCTTGAACCCTAGTAAGTGTGTATTTTCTACTAATCAAGGAAGATTGTTAGGAAACATTGTATCCAAAGAGGGCTTGACCATTGATCCAGAGTGAGTGGAGGCTATTCTTTCTCTCCCACTCACCAGTCACAAGAAGGGATTGCAAAGTTTCCTTGGTAGGTTAACTTTTCTGAGGAGGTTCATTCCCAATCTTGCCACCATGTTAAACCCCTTACCTCCACATTGAATAAAAACTTGGTTTTGAGTTGGACCAGGGAGGGGAGGGCCGGTTTTGAATGGATTAAACAAGCAATTGCTCAGACCCCTACTTTTGTCAATCCTAACTATCAAAGGGGTTTTATCCTGTATACCTTTGGAGGAGAATCCAGCATCTTAGTTGTCCTAACACAACTGAACAATGATAATTTGGAGCAACCTATTGCTTTCTTTAGTGAGGGGTTAAAGGACTATGAGCTTAAGTATAGCTATGTAGAGAAGTAGGTCCTCACTATTGTAAAGGCATTAAAAAAGTTCAGACATATGTCATCTAACAACAGGATCCAACTCTTAGTTCCACATGCAAGTGTCAAGGATTTCCTTCTAAACAAGGACATCAATGAGAAGAGGGTTGGGTGGATAACCAAGGTCATGGAATACGACATCAACATCAAGATCACCAAGCTTGTAAGAGACAGGGGCCTATGTGAACAACTTGTCTCATCTCTTGAGACTACTTCAAAGGTCGCCCTTGTGTTACAACAGGATCAACCAACTAGCAACGACACTCAATTTAACTGGGTAAGTGACATGACCACCTTCTTAATGAAAGGTAGATATCCCCAAGGTTTGGACCAGAACAAAAGAAGGCATTTCAGGTTGCAGTCCATTCCCTATGTCTTAGTGGATGGCACCCTTTTTCGAAGAGATCTAACCGAGTCTTGTTAAGATGTATCGAGCAAAATCAAATCAGAAAATGGTTAGAAGAATTTCATGATGGCTCTTCAGGGGGCCACTTCTTTACAAGGACTACAACTATCAAAATAATGAGGGTTGTTTATTACTGGTCGTCCTTATTTAGTGACTCACATAGATGGATGAAGAATTGCAAGAAATGTACTTTCTTCTCTAGAAAGCAAAACTAGTTGCCCTACCTCTTCACCCCATCCGAGTAGATCAATCGTTCACCCAATGGGGTTTAGACTTCATTGGCATTATAAATCCACCTTCTAGTGTTGGCCACAAGTGGATCTTGGCCACAACAAATTAATTCACTAGGTGGATAGAGGTAGTTGCATTGAGGGATACCATTGACGCCTCAATATTGGAATTCCTTGATGGAATTGTGACAAGATTCAGTGTCCCCTCTACCATCATATCAGATAATGCCAAGGCATTTGTTGGAACCCAAATCAGTTCTTGGGCAATTAAGCTTGGTGTATACTTGAAGACGTCATCCAATTATTACCCTTAGGGTAATGGCTTAGCTGAATCTTCCAACAAGAACCTCATCATGATAATTAAAAGGACGATTGAAGACAATCAGAGGGCATGGCATAATAAGTTGAGGACAACCTTATGGGCTGACAGGATCACACCCAAGAGGGCAATCGGTAACTCCCCTTTCATGCTGGTATATGGGAAGGAAGCAAGACTCCAAACGTCCCTAGAGTTTTCCTCTCTTGAACTAGCACATCAACTGGAATTGACAGAGAATGATGTCATGAAGGTAAGGCTAGCTAAGTTGATGGAGCTGGAGGAGGTTTGAAGTCAGGCTATGCATAGACTTGAGACTCATCAAGAATGGGTCAAGAATGTTTTTGACAAAAAGGCTACTAATAGGGTCTTCAAAGAGGGAGATCTAGTTCTAAATTGGGATGTAGACGGAGCCAAGGTCGGGCGACACTCCAAATTTGATGCTATCTTGAGCGGCCCATATGTCATCATTAGTTGCAAGGAGGCCAATTCATTTCATCTCTCTAGGCTTGATGGTGAAGTTCTTCCAATCCCAGTGAATGGGATTCTTCTCAAGCCCTTCTTCTAAAGAGGGTGTTGATGACTATGTAAATATTAGACTAGAGGTTGTTCTGCTTTCATAAGTACTTGTGCACATGTCGCATTCTCCTTAAGAGGGTGTGCGCTCTAGTTTCCAGTTTCCCTCCAAGTGATGGTGCACACATGTTTTGGGTCTTTTCAATGACTCAGGTCCCAATGGATGCTCAAGGCTTCTAGACTTCATGCTTAGAAGACAAGCATCTCACAAAAGTCACCAAAAATGCTGTCATTTAATAACACCCTTGGTCCATCAGTGAGAACTGATAAGAGATATTTCTATGGACCAACACTACCCTAGTTGATCAAAGAGAAAAGAAGTGGAATTATGAAGTGTGATGTGTTGTCTTGTTTGGAGGAAGTTCCTTCCTTAGCTCCTCTTTCTAGTTCCTCGGAACTCCAAAACCCTGAGGTTCCGAAGTTCATTTCCCTTGCCCTTTTCTTTTCTCGGAACTCCGGAACCCCGAGGTTCGGAAGTTCCTTTGCCTTACCCTTTTCTTTTCGTGGAACTCCAAAACCCCGAGGTTCCAAAGTTCCTTGTTGTATCTCCTTCCCTTTCCCGGAACTCCTGAACCCCAAGGTTATGAGCTTACCTCCTTGTCCTTTTCCTTTCTTTCTCCGGAACCCCGAGGTTCCAAATTTCCTTTCCTTAGCCTTTTTCTTTCCTTGTCTCTTCTTTTGTTCCCCGGAACTCCGAAACCCTGAGGTTCTGAAGTTCCTTTCCTTTGCTGCGCTTCCTCTTTCTCGGAACTTTGAAACCCCATGGTTCTGAAGTTGCCTCCTCGCCTTTTTCTAGTTCCCTGGAACTCTGGAACCCTGAGGTTTCAAATTTTATTTATTGCCTTCTCTCCAGTTCTTCTGAACTCCGGAACCCCGAGGTTCCAAAGTAATTTTCTCTTAGTCTCCTTCACCTTCCCCAAAACTTTGGAACCCTGAGGTTCTGAGGTTCCTTCCCTTGTCTCCTTCTCTCTTTCCTGGGACTCTGGAACCCTGAGGCTACAAAGTTCCTTCCTTAGTCTTCCCCACTCCGAGAACCCGAGTTTTTGAAGTCTTCCGACTTCCTTTTGGCTTGCAACACTTCTAGATGGTGTGATCAACACTAAAAGCTTTAAATGCTCTGATGACTCTTGTGACTTGTGCACCTTCTTTTGTGGAGATACAGGGGTACATTTAATGTTTTTTGCAGGATCTCCATCAAGAGAGGTACAACGCCATGCTTATTGTGGTTACTTGTGTCATGCCTGCATGCTCTGACTTTGAAATGTCAATCAATCCACCTTCTAGAAATACCTTTCTTCTTAAGATTGTATTTTCAGGGTATGGCCAAGTTGCTTGCATGTACACAATGTCAGGTGCATGCACTTCCTTGCATTCCCTGACTAACATTTCCCTGCACACACAAGGATCATGATCTCTCTTATGCAACCATTTTCTATATAAGGTTGTTATGTATCATTGTAAAGGGTTCTCTTCCTTGCTAGCTTGAGCTATTCTATGCTCTTTCACTTCTCTTGTATTTATCTTGCATTTCTGCAATTGTAAGTTTGGCCATTGGCCTTCGAATGAATTGAAATTACCATTCATGCATTCCTTCAACTTATGCATGTTGTGTATGTTTCCTTACCTTCATCATAGGTGTATATTTTGTGGCTCTTCTCTCATATATGATGTGTTAGTTTATTTATGAGTGTGACTTGTGGGAAATCTTTTCCCCTTTGACATTTAGCAAATTCTAACCTCCATACATGCATTGGGGTCACTCATGCCACTGAAGTTTGTGCATCTCTTGGGTATTTCAGTTGATTCTTTGTGTCATTTAGGGTGGGGAGAGAAACATCTCTTATCTTGGTGCATCACCTCCTTTCATTTTAAGCATTTCTCTCTTCCCTTTTCCTTTGCAAGCTGCTAGGATAGGCTTAGAAGTAAGATTTTGAAGTGTTGAGTTGGTTCTACACCTGCACCTGGATTGAGAAGGAAGTCAACCTTCTCTGAAGATTCAACCCCCTTGCGCAAGGTCCCACACTTCGGGGTTGTTTTCATGTTTCATGAGGTTGTTGAGTTGATAGCTCAATAAGGGTGCAAGCTTTTGTGATAACAGTTCTGAAGCAGCCAAATGATGACAAAGATTCCTATAGTAATAAAAGATGTATACCGTCAAAGCAGTGTTTGTGCTATCATAGAAGTATGGATAGTATTGCGTCAAAGATGTGAGATGGGTATGGAAGTTTTGGAGTAGGCATAGTCTTTGGGGAACTCATAGAAGTTATGGACCTAGAGACTAAGAAATAACTCATGCATTTAAATAGCATCAACTCTCTTATCAAGGAGAATACAGTGAACATAGAGCCCTATGAGGAAATTGCACAATCACCACAGTCATAAGAGTCTAAGTGCATGATTTTTTTAGAGTATCAAAAGCATTATTCACAGTGAGAGCCACGACATGAGTAGTCATCTCTTAGGGAACAAACTTAGATTCAAGGAGGTTCTCATGCTTGGGGAACAGTATATCAAAAAGAGTACTGTAAAATCTATTAAAGATAGACTCCTCAGTTTATTAAAAGCAGTCCTAATGCAAAAGGCTAAGGAAGTCAAATAACAAAGACCTCAAAATATAAATAAGAACAATGTTCATCAATATATGTGACAGAGCAATCAAGATATGGTTGATGATAATGCTATGGTTTATTGATAACAGTGACACTTCATGCAAGAGGAACCCCAACTCAATGCAACATCAAATCTCTTATCAAAGAAATGCAGTGCACAAATACTAAGCATGGATAATAAGAGATTTATGCCCATGTTAGAAGGGAAAAAAAAACTCAAGTACAAAATGCATGAGTCATCATGCAAGCCCTTAAGCATGTACACATTAGGGCAGGTTAACATGCTTATCAAACAAGAGGAGTATTGATTCATGCAGCAGTTAGGGCTATTTAAAGAAGGATTTTGGAGCACATAAAATAGTCCTACCTCAATTTGAGCCATCATATACATTGACTACCACATTGAACCATTTTTGGAGTAGTTATCACTCAATTTGAATTAATTAAGGACCTTCTTTTGCATGCTACTCAGTTAAATTTGACTCCTTTCCATTCAAGAAGTGACTTAAAATATCATGCATTCATGCATCAAATAAGGACTTAACAACAGTCTAAAAGAAAGAGGTGGAATTATTTCATTTATGATGAGTCAAAAGCCTTTAAAAAGGGGGAGTTTCGAAGTAATTCGCAGTAGTTACACATCAGTTAGAAACCCCCACATGGATGCATTATCACTTAAGGCTACTTTCCAGAGGCACATCTCCAATTTGCACTTAATTTAAGCCTTATTATGCATGATTACTCATCAAATTTGACCAAGAAGAAAACTCACGCAAATACAGTTTAAAATAGGAGATTCATGAGCAGATACAATAGTTCAATATCAATAAAATCTCCTCATGCATGCACCACCAATTAAGGAGCAACTTGGGAACACTTACACTCAGTTTAAGATAGTTTTGCATGCTTTTATGCATACCCTTTAAAGAAAATTCGACCTTAGGGAGATTTTCATGTAGATTTTGAAGATGAAGATTGAATAAAGAATAAAGCAATTAGTTGTCTTCATTTCTAAAAAGGCACGTACAATTCAGCTTCTCTTCTTCATTAGATTTCCTTATAAGTCTAATTTTCTCTTCCTTTCTTTTGAGTTTTTTCTTTCCCCGGCATGATTGCAGACTGATTTTGGTCTCTTTTGTGCTCAAGGATAGCATTGTAGCTCAATTTTTTGAGTTTGTAACAGTAGCAATTCCTTATTTTTCAATAAAATAGTAGTTAGTTTCCTTCTCAATACTTTGCATTTCTTATCATAAATGAATGATCTAATGATTTATTGTGGTTTATGCTTAATCCTTTAAGTATGTCTTATTCAAACATGATTGGTGTAGGAAGATATATGATAGGTGCAAGTCTTAGGTTGTGTAGCTAATTTTAATAACTTGCAGCTGTGAAAACACATTGTTCTCCTCAAGCAATCTTTGAATTCAGTCATTTCTAGGAAATACTTATGCATCTGATTGTTTAGTTGAGCTATGAGAAATTCAAGTCTATTTTCTTGAAGGGTTTTGTGAGTTGAGCAAGTTGCAGGTCTCAAATAATATATTTGGTGCATCATCTCCTAGGATAGGTTTTAATTCCTGTATTCCTTCTATCCTTTTTCCCACAAAAGTTAGTTTGCGAGAGATTCATCAAAGAGAACCAGCTCGCTCTGGAGATTCACCTTCAATTTGAGCAACCCACAGGCTCGAAGGTATTTCCATGTTTCACAAGATTGTTGGGTTTCATACTTAGCTTCACAGGTGCAATCCTTCATGACAACAATAATCACCACCGAGGTAAACCCACAATAACAAGTCACAAACTTGGGGCATCACATTTTTTAACTTGACTAGAACTAAAAAGTCAAAAACACCTTCGTTTCAAGGTATTTCTTCGAAAAAAGGTATGTCAAAAGTGCCTTCATTTGAAGGTGGCATGCCTCAGGTTTTTAAGGTTTAAAATGTAAAAAAACCTTTGAACAAAGGTAATTTCCAAAAAAGAGAAAAGAAAAAAAGAACCTTTGAATGAAGGTCCCTTTCTTACATTTTTGTAAATTACCCTCATTCAAAGTTTATTTTTTTAATTTGAAGAAATGGCATACTTTCAAATGAAGTTGCTTGAATACCTTCAAACGAAGGCCCTAAACATGAACTTTCCATCTCAGGCCTCATATTTTCCTCAAAAAACAAATATTTTCAACCTTGGGTTGGACCAACAAATGGAATGAATATGAAAAGATAATTTGCACTATCATATCACTCAAAGTAAAATTTCAAATGGATAATACTAAATACATTTAATTTTACTATTATATTTATTTTCCATTTTCTAGTGAAAATAGGTTCTTCAGCAATTGTGAAGGTCTCTTTACCACATACATGAAAAAATAGTAAAATAGATTTTATTTTTTTTTTAAATTGTGCTCTAGTTATTGATGTTCTTATTTCAACAAACAAAAGTTAATTTAAATGAATATATAAAAAAACTATGCAATACTGAAGTAACTTATGCTTGAATTATAGTTAATCAAATTTCAAAAATGTCATGACCCTTAATTATGCTCATTTTGATATTATAATTTAATTATTTTTTTGTTTTATTTACTAATTGTAAATGAAATATTTGGTATTTTAAATGGATAAATTAATGTTAAACTCCTTGAAAAAGGTAACCATTCTTTTGCATTAAAAGATGCATGTATTTATGTTTGTTGTGTTTATGCCTTACATCATGGCATGGGGATAGGGATTTGGAGTTGCATGACTTAGCCAAGCCTTGAATGTAACACGTTGGCTTGCCTGAATCAATGGAAAGGGAAGAATACGCCACATAGGCTGCATAATAATTATCACACAACCAAACAAATAATTCTAGACAACAAGTAGTTATCCTTGTTGGTGTGGACTTAAAGAGGGGTTTTTCAAAAACTTCGTAGATAGGAAGGCCAAGGTAAGCCAAACATTGTCACAATGCATCACAATCAAAGAGAGTAGAAATAGTGAAGAAACACATACTTCCAATATATATTAGAGAGAAGATTTTGGGAGGGAAAGAGTCTCATGGATAGAGGGAAGGGCATTATTGTTCTTTTGAAATGGAGAATTAGCTTTTTCTTGAGGATTTTGAGAGGAGAAAATTTTCCATTCATTCATTGTGGGTGGTTTGATGAGATTTTCAGAGGACATATATTTTACTAGTAAGGAGGATTTAAGAGCTTGATTTGTGGTTGTCTCCATTTATTCCTCCTGCAACCATTTTGCATGTCTTCCTTATTCTTCCATTTTTTTTCTGCATGTTTGACAATTTTATTCACTTGAATGTTTGGATGTAATCTTCTTTAAATTTACACCTGCTCATTTTATTTCTTAATAGTTCCTTAAATTCTTTATCAAAAAGCTCATATTTTGACATAGCCAAGTAGAAATATGTGCATCTTGTAATATTTGTCCCCCTTTATCTCACTGAAAGATCCTAATTTGTTGCAAAGTTTCCATTTGTCATAGAAAGTCATGGGCATATTTATTTCCTACCACTAACATTTGCATGAAAGTTTTTAAAGTCATTTCACCAAATCCATACAATGCATACCTTTCAATCTTGTCATCAAATTGTTAAGCTCGCATATATATTGAGAGGGGGGTGAATTAGTATATGCCAATTTCATTTTGATTGAACATTACTTATCATAAACAACTTTATTCAGGCAATACAACTATCCTCAAACCTAAAACTTCATTAGTATCATTTACTAATATTTCTTTAATAATCAAGCTACTTGTTAGTGTAGGTTTTTTATTTTCCTTATGTTAGGGGGTATTTATTTTTCCTACACATATTATTAAGCTTGCTTAGGTTATTAGGAGTGGTTAATATGAGGGCACATGGTGAAATACTTCGGTTACATGTGTAACTCTCCACCTCACATGGGTAGTTGAGTTACACACCCTCTTTTGGCTTGATGTGCCACCTCTCATAACCACTATTTTGTCATTTCCTAAGTGGGTTATGGGGTAGTTGGTTACCCTCTTTTGGCCTTATGTGCCAACTTTTTCAACTCCTTTCTTGTATTCATGTAAGAAGGTTTTGCCACATGTTTTGGCATTTACCAAGAAGGTAAAACCTCACACCTTTTATGGGAAATAGGAGTTAATGCACCACTTGGATGTATATGCTATTATTTTTCCATATAATAAGCATTGTACTCTCACCTTCACTAGTTTAGTGATTTCTCGTTGAGAGTCTTCTCCAAAATTCTCTATTGTCTCTATTTTTTTCTCTCGTATCAAAATTTTCTTTATTTAGCTATTTTGATCTTCGATCATCTGTTGCTTGGGGAGTTGCATGTGATCTACGACCAACATCAGATCTTGGTTCGATTCTCGCAAAATCTAATATGGTACCAGAGCTGCATTGTCTGGTATAGCTCATTATTTTTTTTAATTTATTTGAGATATTTGAGACTATTAGATAGCTAATATTTTCCTTAAAAATCAAGTATGCTCTTCTCCTGCATTCTCGTGTGACCTGGAGAATCAGAACAGTTTAAAGGAAAATAACTTATAGTTTAAAGTTGGTTTATTATATATGTGTTCCTTTAAGAGCTGGGTGAATGTATCATTTTGATAATATTGGAGGCTTCTTTAGCATTTATAGAGTGTCCAGAAGGCTTGAGAAAGTCAAAAGTGACTTTTATTTCACCAAAATCGGAGTTTGGAGGACACAGTAAAAAAATCAGAGTGAAATTTTTTTATTGGAGTTGTTTTTGTTTCATCTTTAGTGTTCCAACCTCTGTTCATTTTTAGGAAATAAAAATTCTGGGTTTTGTTCTCAGCATCAAAAAACTTTTGGGTTTCTAATGGTGTTCTCAAAAAACTAATATTTTTTGCAGAAATCGAGTTTGAACAGGGGCTAAGCCGTTTTCTAGCAGACAAATTCAACAACCTTTCTTAAAAGTTACATGACTTTTGCCTCGGGTGTCGGAAAAATTCTTCCTTTTTCTATTAGATATTGCAGGTTGTATCAGTTGCTTCTTTTTATTTTCAAATGGTCATATCTTTCACCTTACAACTTTGTTTTTAAAAAACTAATAGTTGTTGGAAAGGTACTAAGAAGTATTATGCAACTATAAGGCTAATTTTCTCAGATCTTGTATGAAATTGATTTGTATTAAAAGTTTCTAATTTAGGCCATTGGAGCCTTAAAATCATTGGAATCTGATAAAAAACCTTGTAACGCACTAATTATAAGGTGTCAGCCTTGTAATATTTGGGGGGGGGGGTGATTTTTGAGACTAGTGGAAAGGGGGGGTGTCTCTTATGTCTCACTTCTTGCACTTTTGCCGATTCTTTGTAATCTTATTTTTTGCTATCATGGATGCATCTACAGTTCTTGTTTTAACACCATATAATTATTTTGAATAGAAATCTAAGATGATAATATATCTGAAAATACATGGATATCATCATGTTACTATGAGACTTAAGCTAAACCTCAAGATGTTGTAGAAAAGATTAAATGGTTTAATAAATGCGATGAAGCTTTTGGTACTCTATGTATGTCAGTCTCTCCTGACCTTCTTTTTCATATTGAATCTACCACTACACCAAATGCAGCGTGGACCACTTTGGAAAACCTCTTTGGTAAGTAGGATGAGCTAAGAGATCATCAGTTGGAGAATGAACTCATAGGGTTGAATCCAACCAATTTTGATACTATACAAGACTTCTTCACTAAACTTAAGCCTGTAAGATTGCAGTTGGAATATTGTGTAACTAAGAAAGATGATAAGCAATTGATCTTGAGTATTCTTTCTAAGCTTGGTCCTGACTATTCAGTGTTTGTTTCTACATTCTATGCTACAAAATGTGCCCTAGGTACCACATTCAAAATGTCTTCTTTAGATGAATTTGTTACAGAAATTACTAAGGAGCAAGACAGATTGGTTCAAATGGGTATAATAAAATCCTCTAAGTCACATGTTTTAGCTATAAATCATGGCAAAAAAGAATAGAAAGGGTCTAGTAAGCAAGATAAGAAACAAAAGAATCAAGGAGAGAAGAAGAAAGATTAAAAATCTGCTACTTCGAAAGCAAATAATCAGACCTCTTCATCAAAAGGTGAACAACCTAAGAAGGAGAAGGTCAAGTGTTCTTATTGTAAGAGGCCTAGTCATAAGTGTTTAAAGAAACAAATTGATCACCTTTCATATCTTCTTGAAAAGAATAATATCAAGGTGCATGATTTAGTCAAACAGAGTTCATCAGAAGGATCTTCAAAGGAAATAGATAAGAGTAAGGGGAAAGGAAAGGGTAAGGCCCTAGTTGTTGTTGCTTCACAACTGAACCAGTCATCGGTGAGGAGGGACCTCAAAGAGATCAATCTGGACTAGTCAGCAAGAGTAAACGCAATGGAAACACAAAGATATGATGGAGGCAATGCATAAAAAATTGTTTTATTGCATGAAATTTGATTACATCCAACCGATGACAATCGAGTTACAACATACCGGCTCATAGGCCTAATAGAATAGGTCACAACTGGAACCTTGAATCTTATGATCTATCTTCTACGCACAGTCCATCTACTTGATTCTCCTATTGATTGATTACATTCTAACGTGTGATTACAAATATATATATCAATCCAAAGGATCTAGTCAACCCAAAAGGGATCAAAACCCAAAGAACACGACCTAACTTGTAAAATAACAAGGTCGGCCTCCGCCAAGAGATTCCTTCGTAAAATCCAAAGGATGAAACGTAAATCATGGGAAAAGGTCAACCACATGCCAAGGAACATCAGAATCAACGCCCAAGGCTCTGCAAGCTTCGGAAGGGGTTCCAGTAGATCACCAAAATAGGTCTTAGGCAACTAGTAATAAGAAATTGTCATGGAAATCGGTAGTGATATCTTGCCAGAAAATAATCCAAATGCGATGCATTCTAGAAGTAAGAAAGATGATCAAGCCTTCAAGTAGAATACAACTCCACGGGATCCGATGAGCCAAAACCGGGACACGCAGAAAGGATAACTTAAACTGCAAACAGAAAACAAAACAGAAAGGAAAATGTTTTTGGTTGATGCAAGATTGTTATGAACTAGGGATGCTCCTGCATTAGACATACGGGGTTATTGAAAAAGTGAGCCTCTCACTTTGTTGGGTTCAAAGGGAAACCAAGGCGGTCTACCTCTGCCTAAGAAATCCAAGATGAATCTTCAACTGGTCTGTCCTTCCACTTCACGAGATATTCCTTATATTCATTGCTTCGGGTACTACACCCAATCCTACTGTCCAAAATCTCTTCAATCTGATCCGGTTCCTTCCGGGGTAACTATTTCTCCAAGTCTGCAACACTGTCCTCACTGAATTTTGGTTCATGTTACTCATGAAGATCTGCAATGTTGAATATAGGTGAAATACTTAGACTATTCGGTAACTCCACTTCACATGCATTTTCAGAACTAAACTTCCTCAAAATCCTACTAGGTCCAAACTTCTTCATATGTAACTTGTTATAAGTTCCAACCTAGAATCTCTCTTTTCTCAGATAAACCATCACTTCATCGCCAACTTCAAACTCCTTATGTATCCTCTTCTCATCCGCCTTCTCCTTATACTTGTTGTTCATGTCTTTGTTGGAATTGTGTTGTCATTGATGTCAATCGGTATAGGATGGAAACCAGTATGGGAGATGTGTGTGCAGTACTGTCACTGATGCATACCAGATGTGATGTCTTTGATGTCACCTAGTATTGCAGGTCATCGGTAAGGGAGAGAATGTCATTCAGAACAATGGCCATTGGAGTCACCGGTGTTGGCATTTTAATGATGTTTGTACTAAGTTGTGATTGTCATTGATGGACACACACTTATTTGATGTATGAGTTATTCTCAATCGGTAGTATGTGGTGAATTTCTCAAACCGGTATCATGTATGCATAGGCTTTGTTTATAGAAGACTATCAATGTTTGCAGAAGGAGCTTACCGGTCAAAGCATAACCGAGGACTTCAAGCGGTACAAGGACTTCAAGAGGTATGAGGACCCCAAGCGGTAGCCAATCTCTTTTTGATCGGTTGTTCCAGTTTACCAGTCTTCATTTGTAAACCGGTAATCGGTATACTGTATTTTGTTAAATCGACAAACTTGTAATGTGTGATGAGTTATCATCCACCGACACCATGGCGGTGATTCTATGTCGTGTTATGGATTATGAACAGATGTATTGTACTTAGGAAATTGTAGTCTAATCTCATTGGACCAACATGAAATCAGATTCCTATATGAGGACATCATGTCTAGGGTTTTGAATGTAGTAATGAACGAATGCAGAAGGTTAGGTTTTTGTTGAAAGGATCTTACGACAGAGTTTGAAAGTATGAAGGCCAGAAGACTGAAGTAATGTTGTGATGCACTAACAGAGAGCTATCAAGGATCTAACTAAGCATTGTGTGCTACTTTGTAGATCACCTACCTGTTGATTACTAATCTCTTCAACAAGGCAGAAACCCTTAACTAGGTAGGCTCAGTAAAGTTGTTCTAAATATTCTAACAAGGTGGTTCACAGTTGTGGATCCGAAATCCTTTAACAAGGTAGTCTTTAACAAGACTTATCTCCTAACAGAGATCTGGATTCCTAACAGGATCTATTCTAGTGAATAACATTGTAAGGCCTTAACCGGTCTGACCTTAACCGGTCTAGTTGCTATTTTGCAAATAGTGGACTTGTGAGTTTTACTCACTGTGGTTTTTCCCATTTGGGTTTCCACGTCAAAATATCGTGTGGTATGGTGATTGTGTTATTGTGGGTGAATGCTTTATTTGCTATTTAGTTAATTTGTGTATTAATCGATTTACTGTTGAAAAGGATATACCGGTCTACAGTTAAATTGCTTAAGTGTTTGTCAAAGTTTTTGGGTATACTGTTTCACCCCCCCTCTTAGTATTCATCAACTGGTACACAAGTTAGTGTTTGACTTGTGTTAAAGATATGGACAGGAGACCATAATGATATAATAACCGATAAATGATAACATCTGTAAGAGAACAAGATGCTAGTCGATTGATTGTGATGAAGAGGGGGAATGTTATCTAAATCACATCAACACTGAAGGTAAAGTATGTGCATGCCACTAGTATGTTGTGTGGATAAAGAACAACAAGACTCCCATCGGATGAAGAGAAGACTGACAATAAGAGTGCCCAAACTGAATCACATGTGCCTGTTTGAAGATATGCTGCTCAAACAGGGAAGCCATATTGATGCAATGTCAGAAGTAGATGGAAAGGATCCACTCCCATCAGTAAGTGGTGCTTATGTCCTATTATGCATGAAATGCATCTTAGTTCTTGGAGATAAGACAATGAGTTAAAGGCAAGTGATTGAAGGATCACACCGGATGAACTAGTGAAACACTAAGTTGCCTTAAGTGCATGAGATCAGGGCTGTGCATTGGATCAACATGTGAAGACATGATGTGCTACCGAGATAGAAATAGGAAGAGTAAAGAAGTGATGGGTATCCTACTTTGGCAAACCGGTTGAGATATGGTCTGGGCTGATGATGAAGAAGGCAAGGCTGAGAAATTGCAAATAGAGAGTGCAACCAATATGCAGATGCCTCAGATGGAAACAATTGAAGGTTGATGACATGGTGTCATCAAGGGTGCCTACCAGTAAGTATGAGAACTGGTAAGAGAGAAAAGAGACTAAGTGATGTGCTCCTTCCTGATGAAGATGAGCATATAATGGTTTGATATGTTTGGCAACCGGCAAAGGTGTTCCACTAGAAGAGATGGCAAATGCAAGGTGATGGAAGACCGGTTAGGATATAACCGATAGGGTTAGTGAGTCGATAGATAAACCCGGTAATGGACTTGGTCGGTGATCCTATCCAGACCGATACAGATGACCCAACAAAGGTCCAATTTTATAATATGTAAATTATTGAGAGGACTTTAGATTTAATTAAATTAATAATTAAATGCCTAAAGAAACCCTATAAATGCAAGATTCAATGTGACACACTAAGGTGGGTGATAACCTAAGCGTGGAATTGGACAACCCTAATTAAGGGTGTACAATTTACAATGCTACACTTTGGATATGTTATATCGTCAGAATCTTACAATGCATTACCTTTAAAAACTCAAACCACGGTAAATAGCATTTCTTTCCTTGGCATTTTTCTCACAAGCCTTCTTTTTGACTTGATCTCTTGGGGTAGTCTTAGGGAATTCATAGTCATCCACAATTAATTGCCAAACATCAAACCTTAGGGACACCAAATATGCTAACACGTAGTTGTTTCTATCAAAAAGTGGTGCCTTGTTCAAAGAAAGACCTTCTTAGGAAATTGATTGTGTCACCTAGATCTACCTTAAGTTGTTTTAAGCTTCTTCCAAGTAACTTAGATATGATATTAATTGTTAAGAACATAAATATGCTATGAGAGGGTGAATAAGTATATGCCAATTTCAAGTTGATCAAACATTAATTATCATAAATAAATTTCTCCAAGCAACATGACTATTATCAAACCCAAAACTTCATTAGTAGAATTTACTAATCTTTTCTTAATAATATATATACTTACTAAAAGATAAACATAAGCACACATCCACATAATGAAACAATGGATTTACATGGAAACCCAAAAGGGAAAACCCACGGTAGAAATAGTTGCTTATATATACTGCCCAAATCTTCCCTCACATAAATATAATAATAAATTTACAATATGAAGTAGACATTAGCCTATCAAAGACACCAATCCATTATTACATTTCTAGGCAGCAATCAGTAGGAGACACTGATCCCCTAATCGAAGATCTGAACACCAACTTAGTATGCGAGACACCAATCTTATCAAAATACAAGAGATATGAAATATGGACCTTCAAGGTTGAATACTCAGCTTCTTCCCAATCTAATCAACTTTAGAACATGATACCATATTGGATATGATATTCAAATAAAATCATACACAATGAGGGAGATTCTGCTTACAAAATGTATCACCCATGTACTCACAAATAATCCACACTTTCTAAATTTTCACATCAACTAACACGCAAGGAATGGACCTAGATCAGGTATATATATGCATTACAATGATAATTGCATTCACATGTCAATTTATAATAAGATTACTACATCTACAAGTTGCCACGGAAATAAACCTTAAATCAAACATGTACTAGGTCCAGTCCAAAAGACCACACATTACTCTAGGAAAAGGGACATGGTGTGTGTTACCCAACAAGCACTCTATTGGCCTCAGTGAACATCAACATGATACCAAGATTCATTGCTCCTCCATGAAACTTTATAAATTTAATTAAATTTCTCTTGTCTCTAGTCATGTGGCTTGAACATCCACTATCAATGATCGATAGATTTTTATCCTTCTAAGCATGAAGTGTAATTTAGGCAACCATGGATTTTTCAAATCTTTGTCCATTTGATTTCTTTTTCAAACCCTTCTCAGTCTCATTCATCTGATTTACTAAGTTATTTATTGTTACATTTGGCTTAGGAGGACTTACAAAATTACTTCTACAATTTCTCGCAATATTCCAAAAATTGTTGCATGTATGACAAACAATATTGAAGTCAAACAATGGTGAAAAAACATTTTTGCTAACAAAGATATTCCCTCTTTTAAGAATCTTTCTACCATTCATTGCTTTATGACTAGATTGATTTCAACTACACAAGTAATCAAAAAAGGAATAATTGAACCTAGTATTGTATGTTTTTCCTCTTGAAACTTGTCATTTAGATCTCCTATTCATGTCCATGCACTTGAGTGAAACCATCATCTTCCTTCTTGTTCTCTCTACTTGCCTAAAATTGTTTTGATCTTGAGCTTCTGAGCTATTTTATTTTGGCTTTCATGGGCTGCTATGTCATCTTATTCTTTTGCATCTCATTATATCCAATACCAATTTTGATATGTGACAATCTTTGGCAACTTATAATCTCATATAAGATCTCAATTTTTTTTCAAATTTTAATATTTGTTGATGATTTACCTTCTCTAGACCCTTTCTTAAAGTCACAATTTTTGCCTTAAGTCATTTACATTCCTTATCTATTATGAGCAACCTTTCCATCAAAACTTATTCTACCATATTTGCTTCTTCCACTTGTATTTTCAATTCAATGACCACCTTCTTTGCCTTCTCAAGATTCTGTTATAACTCTTGTTTAGCTTTTACTTCTTCCATAATCCTCTTCTTCAGTCTTTTGATTTCTTTAGCAACACAGTATAATTCTTCTAAAAGAATTACTTCATCATCTTCATTTTTTAACTTCATTCATCCTGCCTAATCCCCAATAGTCTCCATAGCCATAATTAGAGTCTTTTTTCCCTCATTTACAAAATTTCATTGATCATCATCATCGCATGAGTGACTTCCTTCATTAGTGAACAAACTTTTCTAATTCTTCTAATATTTCTTCCTTTTTGAAAAGAACTTCTCATTCTTTTGATCTTCATCATTACAATCTTTGTATGGAAACAAGTAGTTGTAAAATTTCCTACTTCATCATAATTAAAACATTTGAAAGATAATTTACCTTTGTACTTTTAGTACCTCTCTAAAACTTTCTAAAAAAATTGCTTCCTCTAGATACGATACATCATCAGAGTTTTGCAATGCATTATATTTTAAAACTCAAACCACAAAAAATAGTATTTCTTTCCTTGGAATTATTCTCAAAAGCCTTCTTTTTTATTTGATCTATTGGGGTAGTATTAGGATTCATAGTCGTCCACAACTAATTGCCAAACATCAAACCCTAGGGCCATCAAATATGGTAACGCATTGTTGTTTCTATTAAAAAGTGGTTCCTTGTTTGAAGAAAGACCTTCTTAAGCAATTGATTGTGTCATCTCAGATTTACCTTAAGTTGTTTAAATTCTTCCAAGGAAATTAGATCTAATACCAATTGTTAAGCACACAGATATACTGTGAGAGGGGTAAATCAGTATATGCCAATTTCAAGTTGATTGAACATTAATCATCATAAATGACTTTCTCCGAGCAACACAACTATCGTCAAACCCAAAACTTCATTATTAGCATTTAATAATTTTTCTTAATAATCAATCTACTTACTAAATGATAAACATAAGCATACATCCACATAATGAAACATTGGATTTACATGGAAACCCAAAAGGGAAAACCCATGGTGAAAATAGTTGCTTGGATATACTACCCAAATCTTGCCTCACATAAATATAGTAAATAATTTACAATATGAAGTAGATATTAACCTACCAAAGGCACCAATCTATAGGAGACACCAATCCCCTAGTTGAAAATCTGAACATCGACTTAGTATGCGAGACACCAATCTTATCAGAATATAAGAGATGTGAAATGTGGATCTTCAAGGTTGAATACTCAACTTCTTCCTAATCTAATCAACTTTTGAACATGATAGCATATTATATATGATCTTCAAACAAATTCATGCACAATGGTAGAGATTCTACTTACACAGCATCACCCATGCATAATCCACACTTTCTTAATTTTCACATCAGCTAACTCCTTGACCTAGATCAAATCTATATATATGCATTACAATGATAATTACATTCACATATCACCCTAGAATAAGATTACTGCAACTACAAGTTGCCACAAAAAATAAACCTTAAATCAAACATGTACTAGGTCTGGTCCAAAAGCCCACACATTACTATACGAGAAGGGACATGGTATGTGTTACCCAACATGCACTTTGTTGGCCCCAATGAAAATCAACATGCTACCTCTGATTCACACACATTACAATCCTCTAGCGCATCATTTCAAAAAATCAACACAATCAACCAACTAGCACAATAAACACCCTATCACTCTCAACAATCTATCTGTTGAATCAAAACCTGTTGAATCTTCTTTAATACGTTGAGATCTTCATGTAATGGATTTAAATTTGCATGCTTGTTCTATTATAGATTTTATGTAAGTTCTCAAAATATATTATCATTCTTATTCAAGCCAACTCGCATGTGCTAGTTCAGAATTCTTTGTAACATTTCTTGTTTCTCTAGTCTTCTTTTCAACATTCTCTTTTATCAGTAAGTACCTCATGATTTAAGCTTTTGTCTATAAGTTGAGAATACCTTAAACTCACCCCCATTTGGTCCAATTGTTCATTAAGACATTTCCTTGCTTTCCATGATCATCTCATAGTGGCTTATGGAGTATTAGCTTGTGAACCTAGGAAAAGTGTTCTATAAAAAAAATGAGTTTGTATATTAAGTAGAGCTTATGTTTATTTATTTTGTTAGATTTATAGATTTAATGGGATAGATTAAATAATTAATAGGTAATAGAAGTATAAAAGTTAAATGTGTATTTCATTATTATTGAAATAATATCATTCATGAGGTTTAGGTCTAAGATATGTCAATTTATTATTTATCTTATTATTGTTTAGGTATTGATATTGAAAATATATTTTAGGTGTTTCAAGTTGGAATTTTTTTCATATTTGACATATGGTTGAGAGATATTTACCTAACTTTTATTATCGATTCATAATTCAGCTACTAAGTCTTTAATTATTGATTATTAATCAATCATAATCTATTTATCAAATAGCAACTCTTGTGATAATCGTATCATAAAATTCATCAAATAGTGTTGCACTGAGTATGATTATGAGTAAATGAAGAGTACAATTTACCTTTGAATTGGAAAGGTGAATGGTTATCATTTATCCTACTACTTAGCTCTATTATAGGGTAACAATACTACGAAGTTGGGAAGTATTGGTTATTTTATTATTCATTTAATGATCATGGTTAATCATTGTATTTTATTTGGATGATTGAAGTTAATTATCTCAATTAGAAGTCTTTTTTCACTTGAAATTATGAAATTTGTTAAAATTCATGACGCATAGATGTTTGGCTCATGGAATAAACATTATTTAAAACATTAAATATGAATTTCTTATTGATGCTCTTATTGGCTCATATATAAATGCTTTGATAAGCTCAAATGCATGCTTCATCAACATGTGTTGTCTTATGTAAGATTGTGCTCGAATGGGTTATATGCTCATAGTTGATTAACAAGAAGATATAAAATAATGTATTCATGCTAAGTAGACTTGTGGATTTGCATAAATTGATGCACTTCTTTTCATTTGTGCATGTATGCCTTCTTTTTCAAGATTTGTATGCATTGTTGTGTTTTCAATGAGTATTATATGTGTGATCAAACGGGATCCAAATTTGGAGTAAAGAGAAGGCTAAGCTTATAGAGAAGGGTAAGTCCTTGCTTAAATTTAAATATGTTGATAGTCGGCCCAAAAAGGTGCTTTGGCCAAAGCTTATTTTATTTCATAGCATATGCTATATACTTGAAACATTATGTTCCATACTCTCTTCCATATCATCATATTATTACATTAGCATCTGAAATGTAGATATATCATGTGACTGGTCTCCATTGAATACATAAGGTTGGTGAAGTATCCCTTGCACTTAGCCCAGTTGAAATTCCCAATAGGGTAACCTAATGTCCTTAGTAGAGACTCATTTAATTATTGACTAGGGATCCATCTTCTTGGATGACATTGGCACTATATGTGCAGTAAAGGGGTCTTAAGCTTTTTATGGTTGCGTGAAGGAAATACTAAGGAAAGTGTAACAATGCTAGAAATGGAAATCATATCATACAACAGTTGTTGTGGGTTACCCTAGTTATTGACTATATTAACAAAACTTATAAACTAACCAACAATAATTAAGAAAATAACACCAATCTAATTTAACGCATACATAAATGAAACTAATCTAACAAAAATAAAGAAAGGGAGAGTTACACTACTTCAAGTGGACATTGCTTGAGGAATGCGATTCTCCAAAAAATAACAGTACACTAACTCAAAGTGTAATAATCATTTCTTGTTGATATTCATATGTTTTTACTAACAAAAATGATATTTATAGATTTTTCAGATAATCTAGTCTACATGATCCATAAATGATTAACTATTAATTGATTCAAAAAAACTATATGTTGAAGAAGAAAAAGTAACTCAAACAAAACTCTTCTTTTTAAAACAGTCTGAGAGAGTGGAGCATTTACTTCTTCAAACTAATTCTAAAATATTTGCCTCTCCACCCTTCTGCTAAGGATAATTTATTCAACAAGGAAACTATAACAACAACTATATCTAATAGGAATTCTAGTCTAGAATGGACTATTTTATTTGGTAGTAACACAAAACCAAGAACATGTAGAGGGTCATTGAAATGTAGTATGAGGCACAACCTCGTCGTTCTCCACAATGCTACAATTTCTCTCCATGTTTGCTAGGTGGAAAAAGTTAGTTGAGACTCAACACAACCATGCTTCTCCTTGCAATCCTTTAACTGCTTCCACACAAATTGATAGAGTGAATCTTCCTTTGGTTGTGGGTGAACAATGATCTTTTAAGCTATGGTTTGGTTGTAGTTTCTTCAAGTTGCATGTTAGTCCCTTTAAAACAAGCATTCATCCACATAAATCCATCTACAACATATTGAGAATATATCAATTCTAAATACACATAACATATTTGTATATTAACATGCCATATATATATATATACCATAAACTAGATGATAGTATGGTTCTAGAAGATAATTAAAACATATAATAAGTCTAATAGAAGTTGCAGGAAATAAGTAAAATTATGTCAATTATGGGACTCATTATCATGCTACACCAAATTATATTACTCTTGCTAGTTTCAAATCGCTATGCATCCTTGTGCAAGATCAGGTATTCTTCATGTTACGAAGAATATTGGGGAAGCATAATGCTTCATGGTTATGTGGAAAAGTGTTCCAACAATGTTATTTCTCGTGGTGTGCTCAAAGAAGATAGATGTCGGTAGTTCTTGTTAGGATTATCATAGCTATGTACTTAATGTACTCATTGTATTCAACCTTATGGTCTCTTGTAAAGGAAATAGTTTCCTTATGTTTTGCCTAATCTTTGGACTTGGTGTACTTAGACATTATGACAAAATTTATTGTCATGTTTCTATTCTTATATATTTGAGCAAATTTCTATACTTTATGCTTAATTACGTGTGTGATTCAATGTATTTATGTAATTTAGTATTTTAATAGTATGGGGGTCCTTACAAAAGATTAAAAAAAATATGTAATAAAAAATATAGGTACACTAGATATCAATGTTACAAATCTATGTTTACAAACTAATAATTTAATCCTTCCTGCAAATAAAGTTATGTTGTACCAAAGTATCTTCACTTATTAAAAATACTATTAAGTCTAAAAAATAATCTATTGAAAGTTACATAAAAAAGATCTGAAATTGTTTCTTAAAATTTAAAAATATATATTATAATCAACGAATAAAATTTTAGAAATCACTAGTTCACGTTATCTTCAAATTATTAATGGATTAGTTGATATAGGTGTTAGAAAGTGAAATTTTGGTGAAAATATTGGTTTTAATGTCTTACTTTGGCCAAAAAGTGAGACACAATATTGTAGGATCACCTATCAATGACTAAACCCACCTCTATAAATATATTTACAATTTTTCATAGGTAAATAAATAATAAATATTTTAACCACATATGACCGTAGGCATCCAAGTGGATCTAAGGAAAATGTTTGCCTTTATTATAAGCTCTTACTTAGTGGTACTTCGTGCATAGGACAATCTTGAATTCCACCCTTGGTCTACTAAGCAGATGAATAGTTTGAGAGGTTTTCCTTGCCTAAGCATCAAATGCATTCTTCAATGTATCTTGTATTCCTAGATGAGTTATTCTTCAATAGAGAATTTTTAAGGACTTGTTAAGAAGAAGATACATGATTTTATCAATTTTTGTTGTTCTCTTTGTTGCTTAGTCTTGAGCTATCAAACTAGTTCTATGCAAGGCTCACATTCTCCTTACTAATTAACCCCATACAGTCAATAACACAAGAATTAATTATTTGGAAATGAAATAAAATTTTAGTACATTAAAATAATGCCTTATCATTAATCTATATATTCATACAAATCCAAGTACTTGTACCTTTACATAAGAGAGCATAATTATACATTTTACATACATTTAATGGAATCAATCTTTCTATTTATGAGTACAAGTACAATATGTGAATAGTACATGATACATATCAATGATATCAAAAGAAGATCCTTTGATTGTCATTAACCACTTGGTCTTCTGCTAATTGAGGGACAAGAACATAGCTAAGGCACTTTTCCACCCAACCACAAAGCCTTAGAATCCCCAGAGTTATTTTTGACATGAAGTATCACCAACCCTACTCAATGTGCCTAACAACCCGGAGATAAGTAGCAGGAGGGAGTCTCAGTGCAAGCCTAATTTACATGCAACTCCTAACTCGAATGTGTTATGTGAACAATCAGGATGTGGCAGAGGACTTTATAAATTAAGTTTGCTAGGCAATGTTCATCTATCTGAATGAACCCCTTTCTTTGACAAAGTACATTTGATATAAGTGTGAACCCAGAAAGAGGTTCACATCCACTGTAAGTCCACATTCGCCACCCTATCCCGAAAGATAAGCTTTCCCAAACACACAACCAAGTAAATAACACATCATGCATTCCTATTCTTTATTTATGTAATAATATTTCAGATGCATTCTTTCATTCCTACACATGTATCCATGCATAATTCATGCAAATACATATTTCTTTCATGTGATTAACTAGTTAATTCTACATGTAAATTCTTCATAGGTGTTGATTCTTTCTCATACAATCTCTCAATTATATGCACATTAATACCTTAACATGATTATTTCAGCACTTATATTTGTTTAAGTTTTCCCTAACTATGTTCATACATGCTTTATGTAACGGTAACATCAAGAAATTTCAGGCATAGGGAAAAGGGTTACATTCATATGAACATATTCAAGATATTGAGTATGAGTTAGATGTACACATTCTCATACATACATATGAATTAAGTATCCTTTCGCCAATCAAATTTATTTCTGAAAACATAATTTGTATTTGTAAATATTTGCATATATATGAACATGTTTGTTATGTGTGTGTGTGTGTGTGTGTGTGTGTGTGTGTGTGTGTGTATACATATATATATATATATATATATATATATATATATATATATGTATATGTATATATACATATATATATATACATATATATATATATGTATGTATATATACATATATATATATATGTATATATGTATGTATATATATATATATATGTATGTATATATATATATGTATATATATGTATGTATATGTATATATATATATATATGTGTGTGTGTGTATATATATATATGTATATATATATGTGTATATATATACATATACATATACATACATATACATATACATATACATACACACACACACACACACACACACACACACACACACACACACACACACACACACACACACACACACACACATATATATATATACAAGATTAGTTGTCAACATAATACTAAAACCATTTAAAAGCATTGTTAAGGAAGATAAGATTAACAAGAAGCTAGGAAATAAACAAACCAAAATGAACACAAAACTTCCCCATGATGATTCCTTGCATTAGCTCTTCCTTCTCCTCCTCCTCTCCAAGATCCTACGGTTAAGTGGAATATGCACTCAGTTTAAGCACTTAACACAAAAGGGATGTCAAATGGAGGATGGGAGATGATTGATTATGTCAAGTGTGGATGAATCTTGTAAATGAAGTGTTAATGTAAACTAGCAACTCCAACTAGTAGAAGAGCTAAAACATCAAACAACTCATTCAAAATCTCTACAAAATGATAATTCATGGATAACTCTTGTCTTGTGTGTGTCTCACCAATGAAGGAATGAGTCATATTTACAGAGGAAATGGGCAAATGAAGGGTTGATATTGAGTGGATTGAGGAAGGGTTAGGATTTCTTGAGGAATTGGAGATCCTCAATCCATGTGCTCCTCTTCAAGACAATCCCAATTTGACAAGTGTCAACAAGGGAAGGCTTGAGAGGAGAGGGATAAATCATTAAATGCTTGAGGAGACATAATGGTTACCATGGGCAGTTAGGTTAAGTTTAGCTGAATGGATAAAGCTTTTATCCAAGGGGTAAAGGAATGTGCAAGGGTTAAAGGGTTAGATTGGTCAAAGCCTTTAAGGCTTGAGGGGATTTGAGGGTTACCATGGATGTTTAGGTTAAGGGATAAGCCTTTAACCAAAGTTTTTGGGAATGCGAAAGGGCTAAAGGTGAGTTGGGTTGGTCAAAGACCCATGTGGATTAATATGTTGAAGGGAGAAGGCCTTTAATGCTTTGTAAGAGCCTTAGACATTTTTGAGAAGTGAGTCTTCCCTAATGCCTTAATTTAGGAATGTGCAAACACTTAGAGAGGAATTAGGATAATAATAGGTTTAGACATGATTAGGAGAAGACTTAGTGTGCAACTTGCATTTTCTAGAAAGTGAAAGTGGGTGAGGGTTTTAGAAAATTTAAATAGATATTTATTTATTTAAATGTGAGGGATAAGATTTTAGGGATTTAAATAAATGTCAATATATCTAAATGTGATGTGAGAGAGGGATTAATTAAACGCATATACTTTATTTATTTAATTAATAGGAGAACATGGTTAGAATGAATTCATTAAATATTAATTTAATTAATAGAATAACATAGTTAAATAATCAAATAAATACTAAGTATTCATTTATTTAAGTAGATAGATTTAGGTGTCAATAATATATGTGTGTGTGTATTGGAATAATGTATTTATCTAATCTAGTTTGAGTTCACTGTGTTAGTCCCAATCGGTGTTGAGAGGGGAGGGGTGAATCAACACTTTATCAATTTTCACAATTAAAACTTTTAACTCAAATCTGCACTTACTTAATATTCATCAATATACTTTATTACTATAGAAGAA
The DNA here is from genome assembly GCF_030272615.1 of Cryptomeria japonica. Lineage (NCBI taxonomy): Eukaryota > Viridiplantae > Streptophyta > Pinopsida > Cupressales > Cupressaceae > Cryptomeria > Cryptomeria japonica. The sequence continues at coordinate 434,752,091 of NC_081410.1, forward strand.
TATGCATGCATGAAAAGATATACAGAGACACCAAGATTTATCTCGTGGAAACCCAAATGGGAGAAAACCACGGTGTGAGTAGGAACTCACAAAATTTGTACTCTTTTGGAGTACGTCCGGTAAGGAGCCATCCTTGTTAGGAGATTACACATACACTATTAGGTGCCACCCGATTAAGGGATTTTGTTTAAGGCTTGTTAGTGCCTTTACCCTGTTAAAGGTAGCCTGATTAAAGGACTTAAGAACATCAATTAACTTGCCACACGGTTAAGAGATTTTACAAAGGGACCTGTTAAAGTCCGCCCGGTTAAGGGATTTAAGTTGCAATGGTTAGAAAGCAACAGAAGGATGATCTGCTAAATTAGCTACTGATAGCTTGATTAGATCTCAATGAGAATCATACTTTATCCACACCGATTATGTCTTCTCTGCACAACATCAATTTTTTGATAATACCTTTGGCTCTGCACTCTGTCAGTCCTCTGACCCTTGGCTCTGCACTCTGTCGGCCCTCTATCCCTCGGTTCTGCACTCTACTGGTCCTCTGTCCCTCGGCTCTGCACTCTGTCAGACTACCTCATACACTCTTTGCTCTGCTAAATCTTTTTAGCACTTCCTCTCACTCTACTCTTCACTTTGGATCGCCTTCTACAAGATCTGCACTATGCAAATTTCACGATCAAGAATTTTTGAATGAACTCAAAAATACTTTATACATTTTCTACCGTCACCTTCAGGTGTTTCCTCAATCAAAGAAATCACAGATTTCAGAGGATTTCAAATTCAAAATCTCCCACTCTTTCTCTGTGCACCCTGCAACAATTTCGCCAACTGTTCAACTAATTCTACTACTGCATCCCCTAAAAATAGTGACATCTGGATCGAGTTCAATCAATTAAACGTGAACCAAAAAATCCGCAGGTAATCATGGCTCGATTGCATGATGACTGAAGTTGACTTCACTAACTCTTAGTTTGGCGTAGACACAAGCTCACCAACTCACCTTTTTCCACCGCAACTAAATAATTGATCACCACTCTGAGATTTATGGTGATCACCTATCTTCCTTCTGCCTGACCGGTGTACCAGTATGCCACTGCACTTTATATTACTGGTTCATCCTTTGATTGTCGTTTTGTTGTGCTAGCATCAAGTCTCTTTCCATGTTTTCCAGTGAGGTTTCAGTCTACATACAACCTCAAGCCTTCTTGCCTAAGTCACCTATTTTTGAATTCATCATCATCAGAATGACCAACCTAAAGATCTGATCTCAACACCGATCTTCTTAAGTGACAGATCGGTTAGCTTAGTCTGTCTTCTTTTGAGATGATTGAACTTTGGTCACTTGTTTCTAATGTTATTTTCATGTGTTTACAAGTCATCACCTTTGCTACTGAGATACACCACTTCCACTGATACCACTCCACCAATCAGTGTTAGACATCAATGACAAATCTCAGCACATATATCGGTTCTCTAGATTAACCGGTTTTGTCAATGCCAACAATCTCCCCCTTTGGCATTGATGGCAACACTTTAGAGTCTGGCTTATCAGATGCATGTACTTTCTTCATTTTTGTACCTGGTCATTACTTCTGCTTTGAGTAATGAATATCTCCCCCTAATATTGGTAGTACTTTGCTTCAGCAACTTTAGCTCAATCACTACTTACCAATGCTCAAATACTATAATCATATCTCCCCCTTTGACAACAATACCAAAGATTCATTTCAATACGCTTTCAAGAAGATGGTTGTTTACTCCCAATTTCGACCCTCTGCAATGAATGTTAGGTCGTTTGATGTAAGGCATGAAGATTCTTTGGATTGGGGGATTCATCACCAAATGCCAAAAGGAGATCTGTTGCTTCACGGTTTAAAAAAATCAGGCCCTTCTGATGCACCTATAGGGTCGGCGGCTTTGTCGGTTGTCATCAATCTAACAAGGGAGATAGGGTAGGAATTTGATTAGAATGAAAGGGTTTTTGCTGATTTAGGGCTTATTGGAGGTTTCAGAGGTTTTTGGCCAAGCCTCGATGATCTTCGTAAGTGGATTTCAGTCCACTAAGAACCCATTGTGGAGGACTGTGTGTAGATTTACCCCCATGCTCGGGTGTTTTTCATTGTTGTTTTTCAATCTGAGGTGGATAGGAACAAAGTTCTTGGGTGCAGTCAATGGTGCTGGGAGGATGGTCACCCGTTGTTGCTTAAACCCTAGCATCTGACTTTTAATCCACTGACAAAATCTTTTGATCGTTTTCCTCTTTGGATCAGGCTCCTGAACCTTCCAATGCAATTTTGGTTTGATTCCTATTTTGAAGTTGTTGGGAACTCGTTAGGTAAGTTTTTAATGACTGATGAAGGCTCTCTTAATTTATTGCATACTACCTTTGCTTGGATTTTGGTTGAGATGGATATGTCTAAGGATCTCCCTTCGGAGATTCCTATTTCAACATCGAAAGGTAGTTGGTCTTAGGTTGTGGACTTTGAAGGGATTTCATTTAGATGCAGAAGATGTTTTAAGATTTGTCATAATGTTGATTCATGCGACAGGTGTAAGGTGGAGCGACCTACATCTTGGTGGAAAGAGATCGATTCTTATTTTTATACGGTGGAGAAGGTGGAGGTGAATCATATTTCCTCCCAGGATTTGGGTGGTCTGATAAAAGATTCTAAGGAAAGGGTTCCTGAGGCTGATAACTCTGATCATGTTTAGGTTGGTGGTTCAGATGCAGTGACTATAGGTCATACTTTTGCAAGTCGTACCTCTATTTAGGGTGACAAAGAGAATATGCAGGAGTTGAAGGATGGGTGTGGCCCTTTGGGGGGAGGTGCAACAAGGGCGGTTGATGGGCCCCAATCTATGCAACCCAATCAGGATAGAGGGGTGAATGGTGTGGGGGGCTCAAATCTGAGGTTATCGGAGAAGGCAAAAGTGAAAGGATGGATAGAAGTAAAATAAAAAAAAGATAAGTGGGGTAAGGAGGGAAGAAGTTGTATTGCCCCTTCACATGTTGTAGGGGGGATGTCTCTGGGGAAGGGGCTCCCTGATTGCAACTCCATCTAGTTCGGACCATCTCAAATCCCGATTTATTAATAAAAAATCATTATTGCCGACCAAAAAAATAAAAATCAAATAAACCATTTTACCTAACTTAAATTTAATCAAATTAAACAAGATCCACATCAACAAAATATGCAAGCATGTATAAAAATATTTTCATATATATCTAATATACCACATAAACTACTAATACTTGATGATATGACTAATACATTTGTTTGTATTTTCAATTGTAGGCATTCCAAAGTTATCATTAACATCCATGTTTACAAAATACAACACAACTTGAGAGATAGATATTGTACCAAACTCTTTAGAACAACACACGGTGTGTAGGGAGGGTGCATACCTAAGGAAAAAAGAAGAAAAGGTATGATGGTTTGGAGGTAACTATTTAATTAGTCAAAATAGAATTCACATATTTAAATATATAAAAATTATGCCAATTAATGAAATGTACAAGTTCATATTCATTGTAGGTATTAAGCCCCTTGGTCGTTGAATCTAGAAGGATCCAAATTATATGAAGACATAAAGATAGGAGGCAAAATTTTTGAACCAACGAGAAATTATGAGAGACTGAATTCAAATAATCGCCACATATTGCAATTATGGAGAGAAAATATAGATTGGTAATGTGTTGCTTCCAAGCATGTTGTAATCAAATATATTGCAATGTATGTTGTGAAAGCAGAAAAAAGCTTTGAGATATGTTCAAAAGATTATCTATAAACCATGAAGTTCTCCACCTAAACCAACATCATATGTCATGGTTGAATTTGAAAATTATATAGGAATACCGTTTGAAGATCATCATCCAAATATAGAAGGCTTCTAACCAAGACAGCCATGGAAAACAACTTCCTTGTTGATGTGTCTTTCAAACATGGAAAACCTTAATGATTTAACTACACAAGAATATAGAGGGCTTCTAACCAAGACAAACATAGAAAGAGACATTGGAGCTCAAGAAACTTGTCACATGTTAGAACTTTCATTAGTAGAAAGTGGTAGAAGATTTGTTAATTTAAATGTTTCACGTGAGGTGTTTAAATCTATAGTTGTACATATTGAAGAGAAAGATGAAGAACAAACAATATCTCTCATTGATGGATATAAAACAAGGCCTCCTTCTATGGAACATGTCTCATTGATTCATGAAGCTAGATCATGGATTTATAATCCTAAACAAAAAGGAGACAACAAATGGAAACCAAGGCAAAGTGCATCTATTGTTAGAATTATCCCTAGGTTTGTATCCATTCCTCCACATGACTCAGATAAATAAATTGGCTACTATTTTTTAAATTTATTATTGTATAAACCATTTCGTGACATAGAAAGAGATATTGGTCATTTTCGTGACTCCATAATAGCAAAGTGAGAGTCATTCAACTATAATGCTTGACACATGGAACAGACAATGGCTGAAGAAAATGTTAAAAATACCAATGATTATGAAATTGAAGACAATGAACCTACTAAAAGAAATACCAAAGCATGAATGGGAAATTTCATCTGCATTGCATCAAGGTCAAAATATACAAGTTTTTAAAATAGATACGTTGGGAAGAAGAGATATTTATAGACATACAAATTGGACTCATGAATATTAAGGTGAAGAGTACAAGGAACAACAGGAACATGAAAGTTGTATCTGATTGGTGCCATTAGTCAAGCCCTCCAAAATGAGGCAATGCCAAGTCATTCTCCCCTTCTATTACTTGCACCAAAAAGAGTTGTAACATTCAATATAGAAGCCTCTGTAGTTCATTCGAAATTGAGAATCCCAATATGAGACTTCTATTAGCTAGAAGGAACAAAACTTACAAGCTTTCAAGAAGATATAAAACCTATCAAATACATTTTGATTGAGAAATGAGTTTCATTGGTCTAAACATGTTGGAAAATATAGATTATTGGCTTTGACAAGCATTCCCACAAAATGCACACATAAGCTTTGCAGATTGATCTTTCATTATGACTAATCAAGACAACTATTTTATGTTATATTTATTATAATTTGTATCTATGAAATTTTTATAAATTTATTACATAATTTTAAAATAATTTTTGTTGGTCCTCTTTCAAGTATATCTATGATTTTGGTTGGAGATTTGAGTCAATTTCATCCAATCAATGATAGACCAACATATGACAACAACAAACGAGAAAAGTTATTGTGGCAAGAATTCAAAACTATGGTTACATTAGATAAAATATTCAAACAAAATGGACAAAATAATCAACAACAAAGGTTTCATCAACTTTTGACAAATCTAAGAGATGTGAACCCACAAATTTGATGACTGAAGATTACTTATGACAAGAACCCCTATTAACATAGATGTTACAACTAATATTGAGTTTGACAATACTATCCATTTGTTCTCCACAAATAAAAATTCTCATAATCATAACAAAAAAATGTTATGTACATTGAAACATCTTGTTGCAGGTAGTCTTGCAACAAAAGTAAGAAGTATACATCAACTAGAAGATTTTTCAAATGATGAACTTGATGTAGAGATGTTGATCATCAAGAATTCAAGGGTGGTGTTGACTTCAAATCTTTGGATACAAGAAGGACTTGTATATGGAGCTCTGGGATATGTTCAAAAGATTATCTATAAACCAGGAAGTTCTCCACCCAAACCAACATCATATGTCATGGTTGAATTTGACAATTATATAGGAATATCATTTGAAGATCATCATCCAAATATAATTCCAATAACACCAATACAAAGGGGCAAGACATTTTAGTTACCATTGAGATTGGCATGGGCATTGACTATACATAAATCTCAAGGTTTGACTCTATCAAAAGCCACAATTGATATAGGACCAACAGAAAGAACAAGGTTGACATTTGTGGTAGTGTCTCGAGTAAAATATCTAGAAGGCCTTGGAATAATGTCAGTGTTCACATATGAGTGTTACAAAAAAATAAAAATCGGTAGACAACTTGCAAAGCGAAAGGCCAAAGATTACAAATTAGAGTTTTTTTAGAAGATAATTGATGTAATATATCTTTTTGTTGTTAACTTTACATCCTTTGGGTTGTTGTTTATAGTAACAACCACCTTGTGTTGTTGCTTATTAATATAAAAAACAATTAAAATTATACTCCAATATCTTCTATTTTCCTTAATTTTTACTTTTATTAATGACTTATATTGTGACAAATAATTTGATCAAAGTCATTCTGTTTTTTTATTATTATTTATTCAAAATTATCCGAACAAAATGCAATTGAATACTATTTATAGTTTTATGTATTTATTTATTAATACATAATTCAAATTTTGTTTGAAAATCTTCTATTTTTTGTAATCTCTAAATGATCTATTCAACCATTTCACTTCAAACTTACCACTAATAAAAACTCTTTTTTTTTGTAGGTAAATTGCAAGGATGTTTAACCTAGCCTGCACCGGGAGAGGTCACAAGGGGGACCTCTTCCCCAAACCCAACACTCCTCCTTCTTCACCATTGTCCTTCTCTCTCCACCTCTCATCCACCACTACCTTAATTCTCCTCCTCTCCACCACTCCTTTTTTTTCCTTTCCTCCCTACTTCCTCCATTCTCCATCTCTCCTCTCCTCCCTACCTTCTAACTCCTCTCCTCTCCTCCTCGCCTACCATCTCCTTCCTCCTCTCCATCTCTCCTCTCCTCTCCTCTCCTCTCCTCTCCTATCCTCCACCTTTCCTCTCCTCCCCATCTCCCCTATCACTCCATCTTCTACCTCACTCCATCTTCTACCTCTCCCCATTGTCTCCCCTTCTCTTCTATCCACCATTCTCCCGCCAGCTTCCTATATTTTTCCTCCTCTCCTCCTAACTTATGTCTTCTCCTCTTTTCTCCTCCTCGTTTTCCCCTCTCCTCCTAACTTATGTATTCTCCTCTTTTCTCCTCCTCGTTTTCTCCTCTCCTCCTTTCTTCTTTCCTCTTCTATGATTTTACTCAATCCCTTTGAAATGATAGCCCCTCCTCTTCCTTCCACATCGCTACTCCACTCCACTCCTCCACGCCACCACTTGGCATCCACTGGTCATTGTTGCCACCACCACCCACCATGAACACTCCTCAGGGGTCTTTTGGTCTGTGTGGCCACCACCATCCTTCTGCATACTCTCTTTAGGGGCAAATGATAGCATCTGCGCCTCCTCCAGCCATCGTTCCTCCACATCCACGTTCGCACCACCATCATCCTCCAAACTGTTCGTAGGAAAATCCTTGTCTGTAGCACAAGTCAATGACCTAATCACATGCCAAACACTTCCTTCCTCCTTACATGAAGCCTCTGCACCTACCATCCACCAGTGAACTCGTTCACCTCCATCCATTGTACAAATTTGGGTGAGTCGAGAACATGATACATCCGTGAAATCACAGACTCACAACAACTGTTATAATATGATATGTTAGTTATAATATGATTATTATTTTAGTTTATTTAATTAAATTTTGATGATTACTTTAGGCTGCTTAATATAATTAAAATATGAATTATATTTTAGTTTTTTTATATAATTAAAAGTATCTATAAAATGTGTCCAAGGGGTTGAGCTTAACTGGTTAAAACATTGGGTCCTCACTGTGGAGACCCAAGTTCAATTCCCAATAGGGACATCTGAAGTGGAATTCTAAGTTGTAATTGCCGATCAAAAAAAAAAAAGTATCTATAAAATGTCTAAAATAATAAATATTTAATATGTAGATAATAATTATATTATTGGAAAAAATTTGAATGAAAAATGTAATTTTCATATTAGTTATAAAGTAATATATTTGTATATATGAGAATTAAAAAATTATATTTTATATATTTAAATTATATATTTATTTAATCATTTCTAATTAGATAAATAATATGGTTTTTCAAATAATATAATTTTTTTTCTTAAATTAATTATTAATACATCAATGACACATTTAAAATTAAACAATATTTTAACTATGATAACCATTAAGTTTAACCAACTTACCTTTTAACTCCATAGATCATGCAACAACATCAAACTTAATGCAACTATATGAACGACTACGTGGTGTGTGCATCAACTCCCTCATACCACTTACAACCAAGAAGCTAGACACATCTACCTCAACTAAGTTCTCGCCTTTGACATTACTTGCACACACTTGCACTCAATTTGTCATCAGTAGCTTAATCCATCATAACAAAATGAAATCACATATATTGCATCATCATTGCATCTATGATTAATAATTAAATTCATAATGTAAATATGCATAATTAAATCACATCAAAAATTATTCACATTTAACACTAAATATTATATTTCACAAAATAAAAGCATCAAGTAATTATTCACATTACCACTAAATATCATATTTCACAAGGTAAAAGTCGAGATATGGCATTTTAAATACGTATTTGAAGAGCTAGGAAATGGTATGTGGATTTGAGCATATTTCCATTTACTATTGAAATGATTGGTTTTGTTTAATCTACCTTCAGTATGAGAGGTTTGCATCTATTGATGTCATGTTTCCATTATATTTTGAATGTTAGATGTTGGTATCCTTTCAATTTGAGAACAATGGAGGAGATATTACTTTACACAACTTGGTACGTTTTAATGTAGAATAAGGATACGATTTGATTTGTAGGTTCTATCTTTGGCCTTAGATTTATTCTTGGATGTTTGTATTCACATGATATTGGATTTGACGTTTGGTTGGATCCATGGTGGTCTCTAATATTGTGGTCATGTGTTGTTCATTCTTATTTGGTGACAACATAGAGGTTCCTTGGTATCTTTCTTTTTTTGAGTGTGAAGAACTTGGGAGAGCTATGGGGACTACTAGTGATAGAGATATTGCAACATACTTGTTTTGTATAATTTGTATATCATTGTATATTTTCTTAATGCTATGTAATAGAGGAGTTAATCACATCCTCTATGTGAAGTACTACAGATAGACTTGGTATGCCTTGATATGACATTAGATTTTCCATTACTTGTGAAATGATATTTTTTGGTACAATATATATGTGTCTAGTTACACTCTATGATTTCCAGGTTTGTTGATTAAAAATGTGATGATGAATTTACACATTTAATTGGATTAGAATTTGTGTTATATAGTTTATAAGTGTCTATAACATATTGATCATAGTGAGATGACTCGGATGTGGACTATATCTATATACATGAAAGTGATTCAATGTTAATGTAAACTTTGTTAGTTGGCCTTATCTATGGTCATTTGTGCATTTGTGTGTTGCATCTAAGATATGAGGATGGATATATAAAAACTTGACTATATTTTGGACAGATATGTTGATGGTATGAAGTTATATCTATGATGGTTTACCCCTTTTTGAGGTATGGTTAGATTAGATGAGTTAGCAATTCGATGTTGTTTCTATTCAATATTAGTATGAGTAAGGAAAATAATTAGTCTTTTATCATTTTAACTTAATTCTTGTGTTCATGTATAGATTAATGTCAACTCAATGACAATTGGTGTGATTCACCTTGGGACATGTTCAATTTTCTTCCATAGGTGGCATGTTTGAGGATGTGAGGAGTTCTTGATGGCGATTACCTTGGTTGCTATAGTAGGTATCTAGTCGGAGCATGTGAGCAAGATAAAGAGTCAACTAGCATATGTGTGGCTAAGGGATACCATACCATTGTTGGTGCAAGAAATCCATGAGCCTTGATTATTGTAATTGATTATTATTTATGTTTTCTTATGGTTGTTATTGTGATGTATAATGTGAAGTGGTAAAATGTTAGGATAAGGTGACTTTAACTTGAAATACTAAGTCATTTTCATGCGTCTCTATGTTTCTTAGAAAGTGTTCTATGAAATATGAGAACAAAAATATTTAATATTTTTTCTTATGATAATTATAATTTCATTCAAAAGAGGTAGACACATTTTGGTGACTACTACAGAGCATATTAGAGCAATATTCTTCTTATGCCTCCACTTTAGAAGTGGGAACATCTTATCTTGCATGTTAATACATTTGACTATTGTCATTTGCATGTTCTCCTAAGTGTGGCACCCAAGTGTGCATAACATTGTGTGACTATCTATGTTGTTGAATCTAATTTGGATGGTTCCTCTCAGGGGTTTGAGGTGCCTTTTACAACTACTGACGTTGTTGTCAATTCCAGCGTTTTGGCTCCTCCTGTCCTGGCGGACCTTGTTGCCTCTGATTTACAACTTTTCTCTACACCTACTGGTCCTGCTCCTGATGCTTTGTTGCAGCGTATTGTTCTGCAACCAATTCTTGTTCTGCAACAGTCGGTTGTTGTCTCGCAGCAGCCTTTTGCTGGCTTTACTAATGGTTTACAAGTAGGATCCTTACCGCTTGGTCATTCCCTTGATGGCCCCGAGAGTAGTATCGCCTAGACTGTTGTTTGTCGCAAGTGGAAGGGGAAGTCCTCCCCGGCCCCCCAAGGATTGGGTGTCCACACCCCTCCCTGAGTTGGGTCTGAGTTGTTGAAGGTTAGACAAGTTCCCTTTGTTTGACCTTGTTGGTCTCGGGCTTGCTCCAATGTGTTGTTTTTCCTGCCTACGATCTTTTCTTTTTCTGATAGTCTCTTTCTATGTTAAGGGTCAACGCCCTAGTTAACGTTGTTTTTTTAATAAAAAAACATTGTGTTTTTAGTTGTGGAGCCCCTGGAATTGTTCAAGATTATTGATGCACCATGGACTTACAATTTTGATTAGCTATGGGTTAGGCACCCATGTCAAGGTAATATGAAGATGTATTAGTTTTTATTGACTTTACAATTTTTTCATTATGGATGGCAAATCATTTTGAAGGTGGATTTTCGCCTCTTATATTGAGATTATATACTAGTTTTCTCACACCATCTCTTCCATGAATTGGTTAGTAGAATTAATAGCTTTTTGCGGGTTGGAAAAGTTGTGAAGTGTCATCAGTCTAGGGACATAAAAGCATGATAGAAGTGAACATATTGTACTATCTCCATTGAAGATCATACATGCTTGGCCTCTCTTCTTGGTGGTTTTTTCTCCCTCAAGGGTTTCTCCATGTAAATCCTATGTTGTGAGATGTTCTTCTTGTGTTGTTTATTTGTAATATTCTTTGTTTTTTGCTATCATATGCTAAAATAATATTCACTTATTAGATATTTTGTTTTCACCTAAAATAAGTTTGTCAAGCACATGTTAAAGTGGCTCTTTCTTGCATCATAAAGAACATGAATATCTCAATGGTTTTTGTATTAAGGCAACTTAATGTTTAGATTTGCATATGATCATAGAATTCCACACTGTAATGGTCTAAGCCATGAATCTCATCAACTTTATTATTTGATTAAAGATTGAAAATTTCCAACAATTTCCCAATAGATTGTAATAGCAATTTCATGAATTTTACAACATTCTCGGACATTGCTATCTTTGTAATACTCTCTTCTTTATTGCATATGAATATATGGAGTTTGAAAAGAGATTAATAAGTATGTTCATTTGTTTGATATCATATCTCTATTGTACATATATGCATATCTTATATTTTATTGTGATTTCAATGTGTTATTTTTCTTTGTAAGCTACGACTATATAACCCAATAAATGAGGCAAAAATACTAGAATTTTATGATCAACCATACACTCAAAAACAAGTCTTTGACTAGTAATTTAGGAGTAGTTTTATAGGTCATATGCATCTCATGATTCAATGAATCATCCAAGAAAGAATTCATAGCGAGCCATACAGGTTCTTTTATTAAGGAATCGTGTCTTTCATACCTTCATCTTGTATTTGTGCAATGATGTTATTATCATATTATAGATTTTTTATGTCATCTTAAAGGACCAAGTGTGCACCAATTAATACTATAAAACTTTTAGTTTTTTTTCTCTTTACTTGTGATTAAACATATCAAGGATACCTCTAAGAACCCCCTATTATGTCTAGTTGAGCCCAAAGTAAACAAAGAATAAACTTTTTCAACAATTAGACTTAAACCACTCATATTTTGTTTTCTATTAAGAAAGCAACAAAAAACAAGGGTGTTGACCCTTAGTACAACAACCCTTCGGGCAATAAGAGAGACAACAAAACGAGGGAGAAATCCTTGAAAAAAATAAGGTTGGACAGGCGAAAAGGAAACCAGTCAAACCAAGAACAACCCAAACCCAACTCAAAGAAGAGGAGAGACACCCAAGCCTCGACAAGGAGGGGTTTGGAGTGGGGAAGGACTTCCCCTTTCACCTAAGACAAACCACTTTCCAGGTGATACTGTCATTAGGACCATCAAGATAGAGGTCAAGAAAGGAGGACCCCTTAGGGTTACAATCAATAGCACCAACAAAGTGTTATTGTAGAATAGAAACAGGCTGCTACAGAGGAATAAGATCAGGAGCAAAATCGGTAAGAGTAGAAGGGAGCTGCAAAACAGGATCAACATGAGTTGAATCCACAGGGATAGATGAGGCCACAACAGTGGCATCAATAACAACATCAGCATCCATAAGAGGCACATCATCTCAGGAGGAGATCTCATCCTCTTGGGATGAGTCAACCGAATTAGCATTAGAAGCATAGATAGTCAAATGATCAACTGTAGCATCCTTCCACCAAGTAGAAACACCTCTATGACGTGGAATAGAGCAATCTGAATCTATATTTTGTTGATAATATGATTGATGCCTCTTTAATCGGTACATTTCTAGCCCTTGGGAAAATTGAGTCCTCTAAGTGTGTGAATAGTGATTTTGGGACCCCAAAAAATAATGTCATTTCTAAGAAATTTTTAGTTTATACATACCTTGAAGGCCTTAGTACTCCTACATAATCATTTTTTTTAGTGCGTGATTTGGTGACCCGTCAATTTACACCAATAGAATGACATCATTTAAAATAATATTTTGCTTCATACTTTTAAGATCCCATCACCTTATGCCAACAAAATGGTGACAATGATGTAAGTTCTTATTGAGCACTCTAAGGCTTTCAACTATCCAAACATTTGTCTCTTCCAAGTGAAGAGTGATGACTCTAATTCAATCAAACCTAAAATCAATGAACAATGGAAAGACTTGGAGATGGAAATAAGAAGATAATCTAGATACCAAAAAGAAAAATCAAAATCTATAACTCATACAATGAGATAATAAACAATATCAAAAGATCAAAATATTGGTAAGTTTCTTAGAGCTACCTATCAAGACCTAGCACTAGGAACATTAGGTAGGAATAGTTCATTCATGCATTAAAGATATCAATACATGTATACTTATAAAGATTAAGATGATAATATAATAAAAACAAAAAGAAAATTTCATATGTATACTTATGAGATAGAAAGAAACATGAGTACTAATAGAACAAATAGAGATAGATATTATGATGCATATATAAAAAAAATTGGCATGAGATATTAGGATTTAGAAACACATTGTTTTCCAAATCCCAAGTTCTTCTAATATGTCATATAGAGATGCAATTGATCATGACAACTCATTTCACGATGTTGGTGAGCCCACACATTGAAATTTCAACCAAAGACAAATGATTGTTGATCAAGATGAAGACTATATAGACCTTGTCAAATATTAGAAACAATAACTCCTAAAGAAAATTTACATGGAAAAGAGATTATATATAGAGGAATTATATGCTTATTGATAGAAGAAATATGGATAGAATGGTTGATGCAATATCTAAATTCATTGCATGAAGTATTGGGATCTAGAGACATATAGTGATGACCATCATCCATTTCTCCCAATATGTCATATACAGATGAAATTGAATATTAATTTTTATATTACATCGTAAAAATAGAAAGCTCTAGCAAAAGAGGCCCAACTTGCTTCAATTAAACTTGCAAATTACCTTTCAATTAACAAGGAGGAAGAATTTTCTTATGGTATATTATGTTAAGTACTAGGAAGATCATGATGATCAATCTAATGCATTTGAATATGAATTTGTGGGAAAGAAAGTAAAATATCAACTATGATGCACCTAATCATATATTTTAGTATAAACATAATTATGGTTCAAATGTGTATTAGTTCCCCACCATAATTTATAACATTCAAGATAACTCATGCAATAGAGGTGCCAACAATCCATTCCATCAAGTGAAAACATAATAACCCATACAAATGCAATAGTAGTGTAATTCCAAATTGGATATTATTCAAAAGATAGAAAAATTCATGGATGAAGTGATCCTAATATCGTTAGACCAAATGTAAGTGACAAACATTAACAATGCAAAGTAAAGAGTAAAATTTGAGGCAAGGAACACACTGCTACAGAACCAATACAATAGTAGATATTCAAGAAGAGAGATGTATCAAAATCTCACTAACATGTATTATCAATTACTACAAATGTTCCATAAGAGGTGAATTCAAATTTTAAGGCACAAATAGTTCAATCCCATCCATTGGAATAGCAATGTGTAAACATAAGAAGGAAGGAAGAACAAACTGGTAAAGGATGTTTCCTCTTGTAGTCAAGTCATGCTTTGCATTCCCAGTGTAAATGAATTGACCATCCCACATCATCAAGGGTACCTATCATATCTTTTCATTATGGTGCATGAAGAGGGGGTCAACATACATAGGGAAGAGAATATGTTGCACATTTTTGAGGATATCTACAAGACAAAAGTGTCATCCTTTAAATTGGTCCTAAGATTCTCTAAGCATATCACAATGAATGATATTGAGAAACTAACAAAATCCCTCTTTTTTCTTTCTCTTATTGAGCATATGAATGAAAATAAATAACATGAAGAAAGGAACCAAATGATGCACTTGTAAAATCAAGGAAATTCTTTAACAAGCACGAGTCTTGGTAAATCTAAGCTATTCTAATATTTTTAGTAGTTATATTTTACTCCATCCTATATTTTTGTTGTTTTTCTTAATTAGTACAAGTATGGATATGAACATCTCATTGTATTGATTGGAAAGTCTCCACGTGATGATGAATGGAAGTAATTACCTCTAGCTGATCATACATTCAAAGAAGTTGGCAAAGTACTATTTGAATTAGTCCTTGAAATAGATGTTAATATTACAATCAACTTAGGAATCCCAAAACATATTTTTTTCATAATTTTGAATAAGAACATAATGGTGTTATCTCTCAAACATTACTAGGGTTGACAAAATCTACATGGTAAAATCTTGTCATATAAGGAAACAATTTGAGGTATCTATTCAACAAGGGTCTTAATGGACATGTCCAAGATGGTGATATAGTCATTATATGGAATGCTCTATCAAATGATAAAGAAAAAGTAGAAATTTTATCCATTGTGCCTTGGTCAATATAAAGTTGTAAAATTTGAGCATCTCGAATATTTAATATGAAAAAATGATAATGGAATTCTAATTAAATTCTCAAACTAGAGAAGAGTGTAGCTTATAACATTGCCAAATAAATTTTCCAACTATGGTCATAGTGCATTTAACCTTGAGAATATAGTGAGAGATATCATGAAGCTAAAAAATTTCCATCATGGATTGAGTGTTACTTCTCATTGGTAATGGTTTATTCCTTGTATATCTTTTGTGTTTGTGTGTATTTCCTTATGCATGGAGACCCATTTTGATCATGATGAAGTTTAATTGTCTCAATCCCCTCCTTGTTCTTCATTTTGTAGCTTACTCCTAAAGATTTGATTCTTGATATGCCTACTATAGACACACATCTCCAACTAGATCTAGTGGTGGTACTCAATTTGATAGTGAAAAAATGTGTTTGAGTCCCATCCCACTTATGCATTAGGTCTCAGTTTTCCTATCATGTATAACCAATCTAGCCAATTTTTAAATGGGTCCCTCTTGTTAAAAATGCATAATTATTCGTCTTCTTCATCCCTAATGTTCTTATTAGATTATGGAAGTTGCAAAAAATAAAAAATGTTCTAAGTTTGGGAATTTTTTGGTCATTTTCTATATTTTTTATGGAGTTGCAAAGTTTTAGTGCACTACCAAACTTCTTTAATTTTCCAACCTCATAGTCTATCAAGTCCCTTACTCCCTCAATTTCCTCAATTTCATTAGTTTGTAATATTTTGGACATTTGGATTCATCTTCATTGTCTTGGCCTCAACAACCCATCCTTGTATTCTCGTATTCCCAACATCTAGTCAAGTTTCATGTGTATTGTGGAGTTTCAAGGTCCATCTAGACCTCTTCTTGCTCCCTTCTTCCTCCTAATTTTCAATCTTATTATTCTCCCATTTCCCACAACCATTGATTTCTTCCATGTTTTCCTTTTACAAACTTGTGGGGTTTGTTTGGACTTTCAATCCTTGTCCATCTCCAAATATCCTTACCACGTGATCTATGGTGGACTTTTTTCTTCCCCTTCACCTCTTGATCTCTTAATCTCTCATCCTTCCATCTTTTCGTGCATTACCTTTTATCATTTCTATGTAGACTTTTAGTGTACTTCAAGACTTACCTTTCCAATGTTTCATCTTGGTCTTCCATTTTTTACCTCTACTTTCGCATTGAATTCTCACAAAGTGTTTAGATTCTTTTTTCAATCATTCTTCTTGAGCAAATTTCAATCTAAATTATGAACTTATTTTGCTTGTTTCTTTCATTTGTGAAGTTTTATTGAACTTTTAAATTTGCATCCTTGTATCTTGTCCTATCCTATCATTCTACATCAAATTCCTACATTTACTTCATATTACCAATCACTTTCCTAATATTCCCAAGATGTCATTGATGGTTAAATTTAATTCTTACAAATACTCCAAATGTTTTTTCCCACTTCAAAATAATTTTTCATCTTGAGGATGCAAATCTACATGTTCAATGGTAAATGATGAAGAAATCCAATTCTCCATGAATGTAGTGGTTAAGTTACAATTGTTGATGATCTCCACACATGCTCCATATCATGAATTTCATGTGATTTTACTTTTCTTGCAAGCCATATATATGACTTTATTTTCTCAATTGAATTCTCTTGAGGCACATGAACAAAAGCCTCATAACCAAAGACCCTTGTGTGAAATAAAAGGCTTTCTAGCTATCTACACTTCATAAGGAGTTTTATCAACAAGAGCTAAACAAGGAGACTGATTAATCAAATAACAACCAATACTTATAACTTTTGCCCAAAAGCATCTATCAAGCTTACCACCACTCAACATGCTCCTAGCCCTTTCCATCAAGGTTCGGTTCATTCTTTCTGCTGCCCCACTTTGTTGGGGATTATAAGGAGTAGTCTTCTACCAAACAATGTCTGCATGCTTACAAAACTCATCAAATCCCTTGGAACAATATCCACCCGCATTGTCAAATCTCAACATCCTTATCTTATAATCTAATTATTTCTCAACTAAGGCTTTAAATTCCTTAAACTTGGTGAATACCTTAAACTTTGCAAGTATAAAATAGATTCGGGTGTATCTTGAAACATCATTAATGAAAACAACATAATAACGAGACTTTCCTAAAAAATCAACATCAACTGGCCCAAATACATCTGAATGAATGATCTTTAATAATCTCTTAGCCTTATTAGTCCCATTAGGAAATGATGACATGTTTTGTTTACCACACACAATGTTCACAAATACCAATAGAATAATATGAAATAGCACCAACCAACTTTTATTCAAAAGTCTCAAACCTTTCTCACTTATGTGGCCCAATCTATGGTGCCACAACACATGCATTTTCAATGTCATTTACATAGGGAGAGCTACAAAAAGTGGAGTCATTAAGCCTAAACAAAGTCCCTACTCAAGATACTTTAGCAATCACCAAACTCCCTCTTACCAACATGCCACCAAGCTTATCAAATACCACATGCATTCTAAAATCATTGGATACAAACAAAATATTTCTTGCAAGTCCTAAAATATATAAAATATTATCAAGGGTTTTAACCATCCCATCATTGAAACACAACTTTTACCTTTGTTTTTTTTTTCTTACACTCCACATGCCCTCTTTTTCCACAATTCCAACAATTATCAAATACCACATGCATTCTAAAATCATTGGATACAAACAAAATATTTCTTGCAAGTCCTAAAATATATAAAATATTATCAAGGGTTTTAACCATCTCATCATTGAAACACAACTTTTACCTTTGTTTTTTTTTTCTTACACTCCACATGCCCTCTTTTTCCACAATTCCAACACTTCAATAGACTTGTGGGTCTACAAGATTAAAGTAATATATGGAATCAAAAGCAACAAGCAAGCAACATGAAAGTTTTGCCACAAAACAAAAGGGTACCAAAGCTTTATAAGATTTTTCAACTCATCTTGATGTATCAAAAAATTCACAGCTATGTCTAACCCTGCCTCCTTAAAAGTGTTTAGATTAACTACTCCCAAGATGTGTCAAAGACCAAGCATTGCATGTAGTACCATTCTATCTCCACACTCCACACTCCACACCCTTGTCGTGTAAGAAACTTGTATCCCACTCCTCAAATATATTTTGACTTGTTTCTATGGTTACCAACAAACGAGTGCTAACACGAAGGAAAAAACAATTAGATAAAGGATCAATTAAAAGAAAGGTTTGTGAAGTAATTATTCACTTATTAACTACCACTTCCTTTTTCTTTTATGTGACATAATTAAAAGAAAGGTTTGTGAAGTAATTATTCACTTAAAGTAATTATTCACTTACTAACTACCACTTCCTTTTTCTTTTATGTGACATAATAATGAGTGTAAGTTTAACCTCTTTTGGAGGGGGCCTAAGCTTAGGTTTATTTGAAATCATTAATTTTAGTTCTCATAAGAATTTGAATATTGTGATATTAATATGTAAATATAATAAATGAATGTACCATCGATGCCTGCAGTACTCTAATGAGAGGAGCCATTGGCTCTCTCTATTTTTATTGTGTAATTAAAAGTTAACTACATACATGAAGTATGAAGTATGCTACTATGTTGTAGTGAACTGCGTTACTATATAGTAAGGAAATATCATACAATATTACTGTGCATTGTCTAATTACTGTGCATTGTCTAATATGCAATTGCATTGCCTTTAAATTAAAAAATTAGTGTGGTGTCACCTTTCTATTTTTCCCGTCTTTCAGATACCCAATTTTTTCCCAGTTAAATCCCAAATCTTAATATTTTAATTTGCCAATTTATTTCTTCAGAAGAATTTTTTCTATTCTATATGAAACCATGTCAGAAACCATGTCAGAGATGATAATAATAAGTAGTGAAATTTTGTAGAAATCCCATGGTATTAATCCTATTCAATTCCATTCTTTCCCCTGTTAAATCCCAAAATCTTTATATTTTAATTTGCCAATTTATTCTTCAAAAGATTTTTGCTACTATGTATGTCAGAGATGATAATACTAAATAGTGAAACTTGTAGAAATCCCATGGTATTAATCCTATATAATTCAATTCAAATTGGCATTAATGTTTGTCAGCATCTCTAATTTCCTGCCTTCCCGAAGAGAATAATCCTCTCACCTTTTGAAGATAGATCAAAACACGATTCATTATCACACCCATGTTTACCATTATCAGATCCATTTACAACAAATGCACATCTGGGCCAGAAGTGATAAGAAAATTATTACAACTTCCAAGAAACAAACCACAAAATTGCACTGGACTAAAGTCGAGCCTAGAGATTCACAATCTGATGAAACTGCCACTGGTATATTTATCGGTATGAAATAAATGCTGCGTTGTTTATCCTCCTCCACAATTAATTTTCCGTGTTCTTGAGGTCCTCTTTTTATGAACTGGTGCCAACATATCACAAGAAGGGATATACTGACTTCTGATTGTCACAATCTTTTAAACCCGTCCAATAGGATGTCTGCATAGATTCAGGCCAAAAACATGTCCACAAGAAGACCGCCTCTATCTATATTGCTTCTGCTTTTTTGCTTTCTTTCCACATGTAACTGAACTTTGCAGTGAGTTGGCTGAATATTTTTCTCGACGCTTGTTAAATGTATTTGCTCTGCTCTCTGAATCGCCATCGTCATCATCATAATCATCTACATTGCTATGCTTTATCTCATGTGCTTTGCTGTCTTTGTCAACTGAGCATGACTCTTCAGTGCCTGAAGCAGATTGTCGTTTGGCAGCATTTAGTTTTGCACGTAGCTTCTTCTCAACAGGGTTCAAGGTGGTTGCGAACTTAGAGTGAGGAACAAACTTTGCTCCTAAACCCAACCTTCAAAGTAAAGACAATAAACACAAAATGGTTATTTAAAACATGGACACAAGAAAATACTAAGATTGTATATAGGCACACTTTCTCACCTTTGAGGCCTAATCTGAATTTCCACTTCTTCCGCATCTTTTGCACTGTC
Source organism: Cryptomeria japonica (assembly GCF_030272615.1). NCBI lineage: Eukaryota > Viridiplantae > Streptophyta > Pinopsida > Cupressales > Cupressaceae > Cryptomeria > Cryptomeria japonica. Next base: position 434,772,491 of record NC_081410.1, read on the forward strand.
TTCGCCTACATTCATTTGCTTCACCCATCCTTCAGCCTGCATCAAAAATGAGACTCAAATGCTACAAAAATATCTAAAACAAACAAAATTGATATAAAACAATGTCTTACAATCTATAAGTCTGTAAAAATGTAAGTTCTATCAAGAGCTTTGATCGTAATTGGGAAAAAACGGCTAGATGAACAAATAATGAGTTTTAACTAAAAACCCTACCAGAAAATCAGCCTCAAGAATCTCAAGAATGAGGATATAACTTCACAAGTCATCTAGAAGCATGTCAAACACTTGAGTATAATTGGTATAAAATAAAAGAAGGGTTGATTTTTCCCACAATAGATAAAGTCTCATTTATTCTTTACAAATTGAATGTTCTCGATGAGATTAGAAGTACTATTAATGGGTTATAGCAGTGGAGAAACTATTATGGTTTAATCAGTCATTCCAGAATTCAAGCAGATATAAACAATGGAGTTTGGCTAGGCCTATTTGAATTATAAATAATTCATATTTAGGATTAAACAAATTCAAAGATTTAAAATTTTATAATACAATATAAGAACAAAGAACCTCGTCACTACCATATGATATTAATAAAGAAACAAAATACTCACCAATTTCAACGATTTGTTCAACACGATCACTTTTTGTGAATCATTTTCCTTTGTAGATACCATGAGTACAAAATTGCACAATACACTAACTTGTTCTACCGCTGAGACCAAGATTGAAGCTTCAATTAAACTTATCTGCACAATTATAACATAATATGTGAATGTTAGAAAATAATATTAGTTTATATAAACATTCGAAACGGCATTTGCTTCAAACAAACAGAATTTTAGCAATATGGTAAGTTAAAACCTATTGGTAATAAAGTAACTAGTGTGTGGCCTTGTGTTCAAAATGCACATAAAAAGGCAAGTAACGAAGCAAAATAAAATCAACTTAAAGTATGATCATACAAATTTTCGATAAGAAGCTCTATACTTTTAAAAAAAGGCCAGTGAATTGTAAAATAGAATTATCTTTGTTTAAGCCTAAAACGAAAAAAATTTCTAGAACTGAATACCACTTACAAATAAATAATTTAGTTTAGCTGGATCAATAATCGACTAACTTCTGATAGACATGCATAATTGGGATACGGGAGAATTACACTGTTTGAAGCATCATAAAGGACATCCTTGATCTAGTCTAATGCCTTCAATCAACATTTTTTAATCAAGTCAGACGAACAGCCAATATTGCAGTAACCAAGGTGGCCAATGTTGCCTTCTAAGAAGTTGCTCCTTATTGTAGGAGACAATCTTTGAGAAACCATCATAGTGGGCACCATACAGACACCCTTTCACATATTGTCCGATGAATATTATCAACTATATAAGTTGATGAAATTATATCACAATTCAACTGCATAGTTTTTGAGTCAAACTCATTGATCCATATTTCATGACTAGCGATTCACACAAACTCAGTCTCATTAGAATGAATGGTCCACTTATCACTCATTGCATCTATATGAAGCTCACAGGGGTGAAGAATCAAGACCCCAGGAGGTTGCCTATCCCAGTACTACTCCAACTCAAGCACACTTAACCATCGAGTTTCCCCAAGATCAAGCCCACTTAACTTGCTACCCAATTTGCAAAACCTTCAGCAAGTGTTTCTAATGATATTTTACAACATCCAGGTCAAGCTAACAGAGATGACATGAATCCAGATGCAGACATCAACAACTCAGTTCTTAAAAATGTTATGGCCTTGCTGCTAAAGATAATTCCATCAATAGAAAGAAACTTTAAAGATCTGAACAATATTTCTTAATGTTTTTTAGCTACTTGTGAATAAGCATGCAATTGTCTCGAAATATAACAAGTGACTAAATAATGAACAACAACAGCAAATAAGAATGATATTACATGTACAGAAGCCAGTAGATCAATTTAACAGTTTTACATGATAATTCTTTAATAAATTATAAGTATCAGCAGGGCCTGACAATGAAATTATCATCTTGCTGACAAATCAATACCTGTCTCTGATAGTTCACAAGCTGATGAGAAAACACATATTGAGAATTACTTCCCAAGCCTAGAAACCTCGGCCTTTAACTATGAAAAACAAGATAAATGTTACAAATAAGCCTGATAATATTGAGCTTCCAGAATTAAGCACTCATGGAGATTGCCCATCTATAATAGTGTGACTGATCACATGCTGAAACTTCTCTTAACCACAACATCAATGCTTTGTCTGAATGTTCAACAGTATCACAGTTGTTGGCCCGGGTAATAATCCATCAAAAATACTTCCTATTAGCACATTCTGTTAATCATGAGTAACACTCAATTTTAATCCATGCCCCGCCAAGTTTCCAGGATGGAGATGCCAGGGGATAGAAGACGTGCTTTAGGACAGCTGGGACAGAAGGCCTTTTTTAAGGGACAGCAATTAAAAAAATAGGGGAAATCTAAAAAATACAGAAAATTTAAAATATTCTTATAATAATACATTCACCACATTTATTTTGTAACCATGTTATGAAACATTAGAGCTGAATCTGGAATTCAGCTGAAGCGACATGCAAATTAACAACATTTCAATGTCTATAATCATTTGAGCTTTCATTATCAATGTGTATGTACAACAGAATGGAAACTTTAAAACAGTGAAAAGCTACATATGCTACTCATATGCCTCCACCTTATCTTCATCTAAATCAAAATTAGAATCTATTTTTCAATCACTACCAATATGAGGGACCACCTCATCCAATGGAACCCCAACAAAACCCTCATGTGCTGCACCATCATCAATTTATATGGCAACTTCACCATCAACACCCTACCATACAGCTGGAGTCTATCAATCCTAAAGTTGCAAGGCACTATGCATGGCCACCAACTTCTCCACTCATTGAGAGGTCAGTCTATTCCTCTTTACTAATTGAACGAAGTTGAATATGGACCGAATCCTCTCTACAACAAAGGAACTAGCAACCTATGAAGAAGGCCAATGGCCAGTGTCCTCAACTTTGTTACACTTGCATCCTTGCCATCCCATGTCCACCATCCAATAGGGTTAATTTGAGATAATGCAGCCCTGGTCTTCACTTCTAGTTTGCTAAATGTTGCACACCAAAAATTAAAAACAAAGATTATCCACTATGTTTGAAGAAAATTTGCCTCCTTGTTGCTATACATCTTTCAAAGGACCTTCATGAGCCCTTTTTTCACCGTTTCATCATCAAGATTATGCATTCTCCCAAGCCTTAGTGCATACCATTTGGGATTTAGAGAATAGGCTGTAATATGAAGCAAGGTGTTCATAGTGTTCGACCACTACATTGCAATGGGTTTAATATGCCTCTTATATAATCCCAAATTATGAAACCCACTATCAATTGTATGATCCATCTGCCCAAACATGATGTTAAATGTATCGTAAATCTCTCCAAGACTAGGAGAGTCTATATCAACAAATCTAATGATCTACACAATGGATAAGATTAAGGAGAAAATGTATCAGCAAACAAAATTTTCAAAAAAGAGGCAAGACAAATGACAAAGTGTAATACTCAGAATTTTTTCTTTTTGCACAACTAAAATTTATTACTACCCAATAAGTCTACAATTCTTGGGTAACAACTTTACAAGTGAATGCTTATACAAAAATTGATAATGGATAGTAAACTTATCTCAAATGATGTAATATGGATGCTCTCTTGTCTTCTTCTCACTATTATTCTCTTATTTTCTTCATCTTGTTCTATTTCTTTGTCTTCTCACAAATGCAAAATGGAAAAATGAGAAAGTTTTTTGGCTTGAAGTGTTGGTGTCTTTGTTTCAGTCTAGGGTTGTTGTAAAAGGGTCTGGATTGGCTTTTAAGTGTTGGTGTCTTTGTTTATGAAGGGATGTGGATGCCCTTATCTCTTTCTTTTCTTTTTTTTGCTTGAAACCTAGTCATTCCCGATCGTTTTTTTCAAGTACCAAAAACATTTACAATTTTGCTTTTGCAGGGGATGGCCCCAAAAACATTTCCTACTCATCCTTGAATCCCCAGCAATTCCACAATGTGGGGTATGAGTAAAAATTCCCAAGAGACACAAACCTGTGCAACATAAAAGTACTTAATACCAATGCTCCCCCAAGTTTTTGTGACAAGGATGGTAGGGGACGGCAAGACGTGTTTCTGGTATGTGGATGCTTTTTGGCCTTTTTTAGAGTGCGGCTATTAAAAAAATTAGAATTTTTTTAAAATATAAGGAATTTTCAAATATTCAAATGATAACATTTATGTAACATTCATCATAGACATTACAGAACCTTTGTGAGCATGGCTAATTGAATAGAAATTATGATGTTCTTTATATTTACATATGAGCATGAGTTAATAAAGGCATGCCTGATTTGTGTGTATATTCAAGTGAGAGTTTATTACTAAAGTTTTCTTAAAGTTTTCCTAAAGTTTTCCTAAAAAACATTGCAGCATTTTGAGTGGATGGCCTTTGGAAAGACTATTGTAGCATTTTAGCCTTCTTAAAACTGGCTGGAATTATAGAAACTTCAGATTTAAGGATTTGATGTTGTATTTGGGGTTTCTTTCTTCAATCTTCTCTTGGTATTGAAGTCTTGTAGAACCTTCAACCAACTTATTAAAAAAGAGAACAAAGACTAGTATATCTCTATTATAGGCTGAACAAACATGATTTGTGTATTATACTTCTGAAGTTCTAATTTATTTTTATTTGTGTGCAACTTGTACAATGCCTAAAATAAAACAATGTCCTATCAATCTTGATATATATTTCTCATAGTGTCTTAAATTTTTAAGTGAAAACAGCTGTAGCTTCCTTGCCAATCTGATCAAATATCTAACGGGCAAGAAATGAAAAGTATATTCACACAAAATAACAGTCAATCACTAGTAAATCCAACGATGTCCAATGCTTGTTCATAACCCTCCAGGGTTAAGATAAGAGATTAGTAAAGTAGATATTTAACATAACTAGGGCATATAATCATAGAGAAGTTAAAACTCCCATTCGGTAGACAATAAAGCAAATTTAAAGTCCTTTTTGAAAATCCAACAAAGCCAAAGAACAGTATTTCAAACAGGATAGAACTTTCAAAACTAACAAAATAAAAACATATAATTAAAAAGTTTAGATATATCTTTATTAAAATAAAAATGCAAACAAAGGTAGGATCAAAGAATGTCATCGAAGACCCTTTAGCAAAATAGAAAAACGCAGAGAACATCAAAAGAAGAAATCCAATACTCAGTCAGATCTAAATGTCAAAAGGGCAACCATGAGCTGGTGAGGCATGTTGAATCCTCAATATGATTCAAAACAGGTCTATGAAATTCTCTCTTCATTCAGCAAAACCTTATGAAACAAAACATAAACAAAAATAAAATGTGAATTAAACAGAGAGCAAACCTTTTTTGCACCATAAGACTGGATTGCTGGAAAAGGTATATATAATATGAAGCATAAGCATAAAAAGCAGCCGTCATCTGGTGCTGCATGTTGAGTTGTCATGAATAATTAAACAGATCTAGGATTATCATCCTCATCCATCTGATATATAACACCGTAGATAAAAACCCTTGGAAACCATTCAAGATTCATTTCCATCAAACACAAAATCCTTCTTTTCTCCAGTTGGAAACCATTCATGATTCATTTCCATCAAACACAAAATCCTTCTTTTCTCCAGTTGGAAACCATTCAAACCAATAATAACTACCATGAAGTTTCTATATAGATCATCATTAAGAACTGACGGACAACAGATTATGATTCTCACAACAGAAGCCTTACTGACTCCAAGATTTTCATAGAATTGCAGTTTATTTTACAGTTCTTTTCAAGAACAATTAAACATATTTAGGTGCTCTTTAAAAAGTTTCCCAAGCTCCTGAGTTGGAAATCCAATGTTGCTCAAAGTTAACACAGTTGCAAGCAAGCTTGGTTTCCCTTCATAAACAGTTGATGTGGAGGCAGCAATTATGGATATCACAAGGCTTTAGACTAATGCCTTCAAAGAAGGCCTCAAACTCATTTAAATGGATTATAAAGCACATGTTGTAATGTCCCCTTTTGCAATCTCCCTTAATCAAGCCCTAGAATAACAATTTCAGCTTAAGTCTTAAGGGGGTCATTTATTTTTAACTTAAATTATCAAATATAATACATGTTTCAAAGTAACCCTGGTTTAGGTCCTAATAATATTAATAATCATTGAACTTATAAATATTAACATTAAACCCCAATTTCCATGATTCCATATAACAATCTAATGCCCTAAATAGAGTAGAATGAGATTAGAGCTACCTGGTATTTTGAATGAAGACCTGCAAACAGGTTAGGATGATATAAAATCATAAAACGCATGATTATAACAGATCCTAAGAACTTATTTGAGTAAAGCATGAATTCATTTTAAAAGAACTTAGTCATAGAATAGGAATAGGATAGGATGACCAAGTGTGGTGCCCTGGAAACCCTCTATCCTAGGCTCAAGGGCGGCTTAACTCCCTTGACCTCATGTGGCCCATACCATTGATGAGGTGGCCTACTATAATGTCCCCTCCTTAGGCAGAGCAGTCAGCATTGGAGGTTGGCCTATACCTGGCTCCCGTAGGCCAGCAGAGTGATTAGGGAGTCTATTCAGGGGCAGAGACAGACACATCAGAGGTTTATGAGCCTATTTGAGCAGTTTGGGGTGATCTCCTAAATTTTAGGAGGAATCCCTATTTTTTAGGGACGGACTGTGAGTTACTTGGGAAGCATCAGGAGGCCCTCAGAACCATTCTAGCAACTTTTGTCGCATTTACTATTTTTTAGGAAGGGGTCCTAAATTTTAGGAGCCACTGCCAGTTAGCTCCTAGTGACATGTGTTTACCCTCTCGGGTGAATACTTAAAGCATAAAGTACGTAATGTAGAACAATGCCATAGATATCATACAAGTATCAGATATGTTATTCTATTCATAATTCGTGTTCTTCACAAGTTACAATCAGGAGTATATAAAGATACCGAGGGGGTGCGAGCGCCAACCGTCGCACCGCAACTGCCACCCCTCGGTTGCCAACTAACAAACCCAATTACGACTTAATTAACTATTCTTATTCCCGTATACAATAATGCGGCTAACATCATCCCCCTCAAAAAGAAAAGTCGTCTCCAGGCGACTTACAACAAAATGGAGAATACATGGAGCTTGCAAAAATCCAGAAGAAGAAAAAAACTAAGGAAGTGCAAAAGGCGTCCCTGATGAAGAAGGCGCCGGTGGTGGTGTAGCAGTGGACGCCAAGCGCCCACGGAGCTCATACACCTGCTCTGTCCTCCTCTCGGGATCCCGTTCCGCGACCATCTGCCGCTCCATAGCAGTCTTTACCATATAGGCTGCCTTGAGCACCTCCTTATCCTTCTTGTCCACATTTTCCAGGGCACTGACCAACCGAGTCTCCAACAGCTCACTCGAGGCCCTCTCCTCTTTCAACTGTATCAGCAAGGCAGACTTCTTTGCTACTAAAATGTCCACTGCTGCCTGGTTTTGTGCCATGGTAGCCTCTAGCTTGCAAAACCTGGTAGTCAGCTCCTCCCGAGCTGTTACTGCTGCCACCCTCAAAGCCTCAACTGTAGTTGCCGTCTGTTGTGACCTCCGAAGCTCCAAATAACCTTCACGGAAGGCCTACTCTACCTCTCTCACCAACGACTGCATCTGGGTCATGCCAACCCCCTCAGTGAGGCGCCAAGCCTCCAGCATCGCTAGGCTCTCCGTGTCCGGCCACCCGGCACACTCAAAACACCTCTCAAACTCAGCTCGGCATCCCGTGCGGGCAAAGGTCAACAACCCTTCCATCCGCTCAACCATGGTCGCATCGGCCTGGAGCGTGGCAGATGACACAAGCCCCTGTGCTCCCAGAGTCATCTCAGTAATAAACTGCTCCAACTCTCCACCCTGCTGACTTCCCACGGGCACCTCCTCTGCTCTGTACGAACTGGTTACTACCACTGCAGGGGGTGAAGCAACCCTCTGAACTGCCCTGCTGCTCGAGGAACTCCCTTCCTTGAGATCAATGACATCCAAGGAATACGTGGTCCACCCTGGGGATAGAGTGGCCTCTCCTGGTGCCACGGGTGCCATCTGGTAACGGCTCAACCAGCTAGTGAGGTCATCATGAAGAGTGCCTGCTGCCATCATTGCCTCCTACATATATCCGGGCAACCCTGGCACATCCTGTCCTGTCACATCCGACACCTCGTGCACCATGGAAGCCTCTGCACTCGCCAAGGTCTCCACCCGTGGTGGTGTCATGGCTATCGTCGCCCGAGGCTACCCGAAACTAGGAACTGGTACCGTGGTGACTACACTCACTGTCCCGAAGGACCGCGGCACCGCCAACTGACAAGTCTCTGGTAAGCGGGCTGGTGTAAAGTGGACCTGCACCTGTGATGCTACAATAGACCCTACTGTACCTGCAGACTCCACTACCCCTTCTTCAGGCAATTGGTCGCCCCTTCTCCCTGCCAGTCGGAAACTCCCTCCACTTACCTGGGAGGTGTCTGCGGATTCCTCCCTGCCACTTTCTGCATCCTCAGCCTCGAACTCTTCCGTGTCAAACTCCGTATCGGACATGGCAGCCTTCTTTCTTTTTGTGCCCAAACGTGCCTTCGTGCCATGTGCCAAGGCGTCTAAGTGTGACCAATAGAATATGGGCGGCTGGTCTAGTGCAACACGGCCCTGTGGCTCCAATGGCTGTGAGCACGGGGTGATTTGCTTGCGGACTGCGTCCAGGAATAATCCAATGGCGTGATGCGGCATGTAGAACTTCTTGTATTGCAACGTCATGAACTCGTCCATCCTATCCGCCAATAGTGACGCCCAATCGTATACCACTCCATTGTGCAGCTCGTTCATCAGCACTATCTGTGCAATGGCTATGTCCGACGCGCAGGTGGCACCTGTGAGGCGACTCTTCACCACCCACAACAAGCATCGCCATACTCCCTTGGCAAAAAATTGTTTCTTCACTCCCCGACTCTTGCCTGCACTCTTGAGGGCGCAACATCAACTGGAGCAGTGTGGCACGATTCTCTGGGGATATTTTCTGTGAAGTGTCTATTTTCTTTCCTTTTATCCCCGGTATGCCAAATACCCTAGTGAACTCGCTTGTCGTGAATGACACTGTTATCCTCTGATGTTGATAATCAAATACCGACTGGTGGCGATGTCTGTCATAGCTGCCAATCATGGCACGCAAAACCACCTCAAAGTCCTTTATCGAAAAAACTGGCATCTGGACGGCCCAGTGTACCTGTGCCTGGCGAAGGCTTTTCTTTATTAAATCATCCTGAGGTGTCTTTGCCCACCAGTTCCGACAGTCGATTCCATTCAAACCCTCGAACATAATATTATCTGCCGTTATTTCATCTTTGTCCTTTGTCGCCAAGGGTTTGGGACAATGCTTCTTGCTTTTTTGACTGGTGCTCATACCGAAACTACCTGCAATGCGCACCCCAGATGGTAAAATCCGTTTGCCTATGTCTGCATTGGTTTCTTTTTGCCCTCCCTGCAACTTGTCTTCTAACGGCTGCAACCGTTTCCGCCAATCTGCCTTGTTCCTGTTTATGTCCATTAGTACCAGATTACTTCTTCAATTCTACTTTTATAACCTTTTTTTTTCAAAACTAAAACCCGTCTGCCGTAGCAGCACAGACTTGTGCGGCTTGGTGCGTGCGGGCTTGTGTCGGCTGCGCGTGTGCGGGCTATGCGGCTGCGCGCTGTGCATGTGCGGCTGTGCGGCTGGCATCGTTCTTCCCCCCGCGGCTATCATTTTTCCTTCTCTCCCCCTCGGCTGTGCAGGCTTTCATTTGTTTCCGCGGGGCTGTGCGGGCTTTTATGTGTGGTGTGCGGTGACCACCGCACGGTGGCATCCACCGCCAATGGCCCCACCACACGGTGGTTCCACCGTCGGTGGTCCCACAGTCGATGGTTCCACCGTACGGTGGGCCCACTTTTCTTTTTTTCTTTTTTTTTTTTAATTCTTTTAAGCATCCGTCATGGTCTGGGCTCCCTCCATTCGTGGTAAATTTTTAATTTCGACCCGTTGACGGCATTTGGTATCTCTTCCCCGTCCAGCGTCCACAACTTAATTGCCCCGTTGGTATTGACCTCGCGTACCCTGAAGGGTCCTAGCCAACGCACTTTGAATTTCCCAGGTTTGATTTCGTTCCTTCCATTGAATTTCAACACCAACTGCCCAGGAGTAAACTTCATTCGCCGGAGATGCTTGTCGTGCCAAACCTTCCGTCTTTGCTGGGCTGTCTTTGTCGCCCATTGGGCCATCATCCTTCATTCGTCCAATTTGTTCAAAGCGTACAGTCTCTGCCTCAGGCTTTCCATGTCGCCAAGTCGATTATCGATGGCGATCCGGAGACTCGGCACCATGAATTCAACTAGCACCACAGCTTCTTGTCCATACATTAGCTGGAAGGGAGTCTGTCCAGTAGTTACCTTGTAAGTTGTTCGATATGCCCAAAGTACTGACGGTAGGCGCTCCTCCCAGTCATCCTTCTCCACTCCGCAAGACTTATATATCACCGACATTATTATTTTATTGGTCGCCTCGGCTTGCCCGTTCGCCCGTGGATAGTAGGGGCTTGATAAGGAGTGGAAGATTTTAAACTCCGTTGTTAGCAATCGGATTATGTGATTTACAAAATGGCCTCCTCTGTCACTCGTCAGTTGGATTGGAATCCCATACCGCGTAATGATGTGTTCATAGATGAATTTTACTGTATTGACCGCCGAATTGTCGGGTAAGGCCCGTGCCTCCACCCACTTGGTCAAGTATTTTGTTGCCACTACAATGTATCTACATCGTCGGGCTCTACTTGGTTTTAATGGTCCGACGAAATCCAATCCCCATCTCTCAAACAGTTCCTGGGCATTCGATGGGTTGAGGGGCATTAAATCCCTTTTTAATGGCCGTCTGGCCCGTTGGCATGTATCACAGCTTGTTACCCACTCCCTGGCGTCATTATGTAGTGTCGGCCACCACAGTCCTGCCAACAGAACATTCCTCACCGTCGTGTCAGGCCCCATGTGTCCACCTGCGGGCCCTTCATGTGCTTCCCTTAGGATGCCCGAAATTTCCTCTTCTAGGACGCATTGCCGTAGGATCTGATCGGGCCCCATTTTATACAATAGGCCATTAATGAGTTGGAATGTCCTGCTCCTCAGTACCAGTTTCCTTCTTTCTCCTGGTGGCATCTCCCTCGGAAACCGTGATGTCGACAAATATTCCCCACGCTTGCGTACCAAGCGGGGAGAACCGCGATGCGAAATAAGTGAGCGTCTGGAAAATCTTCATTCACTTCTTCGGCTGGTTCTCCTGACTAGATTCTCGACAGCTGGTCAACTATCACATGGCTCTTCCCAGGTCTTACTATAATGTTGAATGTAAATTCCTGCAGCAATAGCAGCCATCGGCTGATTCGTCCTTGGATAATTGGCTTTTTTACCAGATACATTAAAGCCTGGTGGTCCACATAAAATGTGAACGGGGTGGCAAGCAAGTAATGTCAAAATTTCTGGACGGAGTACACCATCCCGAGGGCTTCCCTTTCTGTGGTGCTATAATTTTTCTCTGCCTTTGACAGGAGTCTGCTTGCAAAGTAGACCGGGTGATCTAGCCCGTGATCGCCAACCTGCGCCAGTGTGGCCCCTATGGCAAAGTTGGATGCATCAACGTGTACGTGGAACTCTTTGTCCCAATCAGGATATGTTAGGATTGGCACACCCACCAACCGTGACTTCAGTTCTTGGAAGGCCTCCTCCTAAGCCGTCCCCCATGTATACCGTTCACCTTTCCTTGTCAGCTTGTCCAGAGGGCAAGATACTCGAGCAAAATTTTTCATAAATCGCCTATAATACCCTATGTGTCCTAGGAAGGATTTGACTCCCGTGACATCTGTGGGTGCCTCCATTTCCACTATCACCCAAATCTTGTCTGGGTCAGTCTTGAGTCTAGCCTTACACACTATGTGTCCTAACAGCTTCCCTTGAGGCACCATGAATCTGCATTTTTTGGGGTTGAGTGCTAGGCGAGCTCGCCTGCATCTCTCCATGCATTCGCCAAGTGCGGCCAAATGTGTATCTTGGTTACTGTAGATGGACCAGTCGTCAAGGAACGCCCTGAAGTTCCCTACTGACATCTTTTCAAATATGTGAAGGATTATCCGTTGAAAGGTCGCTGGTGCGTTGCATAATCCGAACGGCATTCGATTATACGCGTACACGCCATCCTCCACTATGAAGGTGGTTTTTAATTTGTCTTCTTCAGCGATGGATATCTGGTTATACCCAGAAAATCCATCCATGAATGAATAAATTTCATGACCGGCCACTTCTTCCAAGATGCTATTCGTAAATGGTATTGGAAACGGGTCTTTTATGGTGACCGCGTTAAGGCATCTGAAATCCACGCAGATTCGGATCTGGTTTGCCTCCTTTTAAGGGATATCACTATGGGCGATACCAACTCGCTGGTCTGCACTTTAAAAATAATCCCGGCTTCGAGCATACGTTCAATTTCATCATTCACTCTTGCCGCATAGTTTTTATTCATTCTGTATGGCCTCTTCCGTACAGGTACGGCCCCAGGTACGAGTGAAATTTGGTGTATGCACAGTTCTGGCGGCACCCCTTTGAAGTCCTTATACGTCCAAGGGAATACATCCTTGTATTCCATGAATATTTTAAACGCAGCGGCTTTCAGGACTGGATTTCAGTCGTCGCCAACCAGAATGTTTCTTGGCTCTGCTTCCGTGCCGAGGTTTGTAGGTTTTACGGATTCTTCGTACCGGATTGGTTTTGTCATGTCAAACCTATGTGCTGGTACTTCGTTGACCGGGGCATCCCCTTCGGTGTATTCCTCGTACGCTGGCGGAAATTCGTTCTCGTCTTGATCCTCGTCAACCTGCAACATGTTACACCCATACAACAGCTCGTAGTCCTCCATTTGCCAGTGGAAGAGCCCATTAATGGAATCGGTCTCGTCCTCAGAACATCCTTGGATTTCGAGAACGCCTTCCTCGTTCGGTTCCCTTCCGTACTTTCCTCCGTCAACTCCACCTTCGCCGTCTGATTCCGACTCTGACACGAGTTCTTCACTCACAAGTTGTGTTTTCAAGTCGATAATAAATTTTCTCCCGGCTTTCTCCATTGACAACGTGTTACGCTTCCAGTTGTGATTCACTCTGGCTGCCACCAACCACCCTCTGCCCAGAATGGTGTCGTATCCTTTCTTGGCTAGCGGAATCACCACGAAGTCGAGGACAAATGGTTGTGTCCCGATGGTCACTTGTTGCGCCATGAGCGTTCCAAGGGGTTTGATACCATGTTGATCCGCTCCCAGTAAGTTGAAGGTTGACGGCCATAGTGTCGGTTTGCCAAGCTGCTTCCAGGTTTCTTCTGGAAGCACATTCACTCTCGACCTGCCGTCGACGATAGTGTCAGTCAGAATGGTGCCCAGTATTCCCATTTCTACCACCGTTGGGTGCCAGCCACTGTATAGTGTCAGGACCAATGGGTCAGTAGGTGTTCTGCCGGAACCATCCGTATTCCGGGTTGCCTGATTGTGCGAGGTTACTTGGACCGTACGTAGGAGTGTCGTACGTAATTGCGGCATCGTTTCCAGGAGGTCCTTCATTTTCACCGGCACTTCAATCTGTAGCATTTGCTTCAGGATATTTTCCTCCGCCTCAAATCAGGAAGTACTTACCGCTTCCTGGGTGCTCCTTTGTGCCAACATTTCCTTCGCCACTTCAGCCTTGGCCTCCAGCGCCTACTGCTTCTCCGTGCGAGGGTCCGAGTATGTGGCCTTCTTTGCCTATGACCGTGTGATTGCCAATACCCGTTCCTCCGTCCTGTCGATGTTGAGCAGGTTCACTCCCGACTTTGGGCAAGTTCCATCATCATGGTCTCCAGGCCCACACCATTTGCATAGTTTTTGTGGAGTTTCTTCTGAGGTGCATTCCCTGGCTAAGTGGCCCCATTGATTGCAGGCTCGGCACTGGATCATTGGCCGTCCCTTTGCATCATATTGGATTCGGCTCCTATTATTATTATTGGTCCTCCCCCCTTGCCAGTTGTTCCGGTATCAGCCAGGTGATGCATTATTGTTGGCGGTTTGCGAAGTTCCGACGGCCGACTGCTCTTGCGTGAAGAGAACTTGTTGGTTCCTGGTTTTCATATTGTAGGGACATTCCTTTGTCAAATGTCCCGCAATCTGACAAATGTTGCAGAAAGCCTTCTTGGGGCAGGACCCCTTGGTGTGTCCGTCACTCCTACAGTCGGTACACCACACGTCATTTTCTTCTGTCTTACTTGTACTCCCTTTCATGGCTTTGAATTCTTTCAACATTCGTTCCATGTCCTTTTGGAGGGTGTGCACCTTTTTACTCGATTCGCCACCACTGCTGCTTTCCCCGTCAGAATCTTCATCATCGTCAGATGAATATTTATTACTTTTCTTCTTCCTTGATGTTTGTATTCGCTCTCTAGGTCCATCGCCCTATTATAGGCATCGTCATATGACGTCGGGGGTACAATTTTCATTTTTTTCCGTAGGGAGGATTTCAATCCTTCAACGAACCATCGTTTTTTCAAGCCCTCAACCGATTGGCTTTCCATTTTACCCAACAATTCCTTCAGTCTCCTGTTGTATGCCCGTACTGTCTCCTTGGTACCTTGTTTGGTACTGTATATCTCCGTTACAATTTCGTTGTCATCACGGAGCAACCGAAACTCCTCTGTGAATTCCTTCTGTAGGTTGGCCAACGTGGCCACTTTTTGCTTATCTACATCGAAGTACCAATCTATGGCAACTCCACGTAACGTGGCTGGGAACTGTTGTACCCAGTCATCCTGGTCTATTACTCCGTTGGCAGACCAAATGGTTTCACATGTACGGCAGTGTCGTAAGGGGTCTTCCTTGCCGTCCCCTGTGAACTTTAGCAATTTTTGTTTACTCGCCATCCCGGGTCGTCTTCCTGGGGGCGGTTGTGTCTGTGTCTATGATCCTGCGCTGCTTCCTCCAGTGGCGTCGGTGGTGTGTCCTGCGTGGGCGACTGGAGGTACAGTGTTTTGCCTATCGTGTGTGGCACCTACACCCGTATGGTTGCCCTCCCCTTCGCTCTCACACGCACCCACTCCTGGTTCCCGTTGGTGATCTTCACTCCGTGGCGTAAGGGATAAGTTTCTAAACTGATCCCGAGTCTCCTCGACTAGATTTCGCCGTAACCTTGTTTCTTCCAGAAACTCTTCGTGGCTCCGCGTCCTACAATGATCTGGCGATGCATAGAAATTTCCGTCGGCCTCTACACCCTCCGTGACACCTCCTTGGTTCCCCTCGGGCCACCCTTCGGCAGGTCGTCCTTCGGCAAGTTGCCTCAGCCTCCGTCTACGTTCTACTTGCTGCTCTAGAATCAAGGCCCTCTGCGCGGCCTCCCACTCGTCCGTTTCTGGTTTTTTATTTCTATCTTTATTCAATAGGTTTGGCATTAATTGTCGCACATTTCCATAACTCACAATACATAAATCAAAACATGTCTTTATTAATTCATCTGCTCAAATACAACTCATGTCAATGACACTTTTATTTGAAAATAAAAAGTTCAAGGTTCAATTCCCTCCTGGCCTGGCGCCATCCTATTCCATTTCCCGTCGGCTGTTTTCTTCGTAGTGTCGAAGGATCTGTTGGCGTCGCTCCTCCTAGGCAATCTCCTCCAGGTGAGCCTGTTGTGCCAGCGATGCCTGTGCAAGCAACCGGGGGAGGTGGTTCATCAACCGGTTTACTGCCGGGCTAACCTCCAGAGCTGTCCACACGACACTTGGTGGGATTTCCGCTTCCGCCGCCTCTCGTCGGACGTAGGTCTGGATGGCTACCTAGAGTAGAATTGAAAATTCTCTCGTTGTCGTGTCTTCTCCTGTGTAAAGTTCTGTACACGCGTCGTCGGCCTCTGGGTTTATTTCACCAACGGGTAGGCCCATTGTGTGTGTGCACCATCCGTGTCTTCCGTTCTCGAGTACGTCTAGGCAACGGCGCCAAATATTTACCCTCTCGGGTGAATACTTAAAGCATAAAGTACGTAATACAGAACAATGCCATAGATATCAGACAAGTATCAAATATGTTATTCTATTCATAATTCGTGTTCTTCACAAGTTACAATCAGGAGTATATAAAGATACCGAGTGGGTGCGAGCGCCAACCGTCGCACCGCACCTGCCACCCCTCGGTTGCCAACTAACAAACCCAATTACGACTTAATTAACTATTCTTATTCCTGTATACAATAATGCGGCTAACAACATGGCATCATCAGAGAACAAGTGGTTTCAATCAGATCACATTTTGGAGTCCCGGGGCATTTTAATGAATAAAATAGGAAATAATACTTATTTCCTAAGTTTGGGATTTAATTAAATAAATAGTTGAAGTGATTAGTTTAATCACTTAAACTTTATAATAAGGAATAAGTGGTCTTGGGTCCCACCTCCCTAGGCCAATGAAGTAATAAATTATTGTTAATAACTTTGGCCCTCTTTTATGAATAATAGACCCTTCATTATGGATCGAACTCTAGGAAGGGAAAATTATGTTATCATAATCAAACATTAAAATAAAGTACATTTTATTATTATTTCAAAAAGCTTTTGGAGGGAAAAGGATCCACCATTTGAGAGGGAAAAAAAAAGAATGAATAAAAAGGAAAGGAGGGAAAATTGTTTCATTACGGTTGAGGATTATTTTAATATGGGAGACTATGAGCTCTGAAAAAGAGTGTTGCAGCAGCAGAAACCCTCAAGAACGTCCATTCTTGGGAGTTGGGAAGTCTGGACGTAGCCCTACCCTCACATTCTGAAGGGAATTCATCATTTTCAACAGCAAGTTCATCATCCCAGGGATAGATCTGATAGATTAGTTCACTGAGGTGCAGGAAAGGAGACAATCTCGAGAATCAGAAATCAGTTTTGAGCCTGCAGCAGCATTTGCTGATTGTTCTCAGCCCAGTCGTACCTGCAAACATCATTCCAGCAGCCGTACAGAGCCTGTTCTGAGTATCTGGTGGTGAAATTAGCAGATCCTGTAAAGAAAGAAACTCAGTAGCATCATTGCAATGCAGATCTGGGCGTTGGAAGGAGAGTTCTGAAGATTCCAGACTTGCTGGGCGAAAACCACACTAATCTGGGCCGTACAAACACCAATATCAGGCTGTACAGTACCTGCAGTAGCTCCATCCTTGCCTGGTACGGACCATTAATTCATTGGATTGTGTAATTCTGGTTTATTGAAATTAAAGTCAGGGGTTTGAAGTTTACATTTGTTGGTAATTATTTCTCTAGAAGTTCATTGTGGTTTCTAGTTTTTTTTAATTCACTGTTGCAAATAGTTATCAGTCACAAGCATTGCAAAAAAATCCAAAAAAAAAACAGAAAACCCTCAAACCAAAAAAATAAAAAACAGAGAGAAAATTAAAAATTCAGATTTCAACGAGAATCACTTCCAGATCTTGGTTCAGAAATGGCATCCTAGAGTGCCAGTTACAATGGTATCAGAGCTTTCAGTATCCTGCTATCCTGTGAACAGCCAGTTGAATGACTGAACAGCAGTATCAGACTTACACCAGAAGGGGAAACAGCAGGTCAGACCAGATGGCTGAGAAGGATAAGGAAAGACAGAGATCAACCAGTCCAAACACCAGGATTGAAAAGAAATTTGATACAATAATGGACATGATGTCTCAGCTATTGGGACAAATGGCCAAACAACAGTCACCGCGTGAGGAGTGACCTCAGCACACATCATACTCAGCTGAGACCAGCAAGGCACAAGGTGAACGTACTGCCTCTAGTTCAGTACAGTGACCCCTACAGCCTGTCTTCACTCCACGAGAGGAGACACCAGTCCCACAGGGACGAGTTCAGGAGGCACAGGTTTCATTATCGGAGGAGATTAGACAACACTATACAGAGTACATGACTCTACCCCCTGAGGTCAGGGAATTATTGACTTTGGATCAGTTCTTGGGGCAGAAGAACAGTAGGATTGGTTCAGCAGGAAGAGCAGAATACAGGACCAACCAGGGACACAGAGACTTTCAGCATATGGTGGGCAAATTGACTCTACCTTATTTTGATGGTAGTGGTACATGTTCAGCCCGTGCTTGGGTTCAAAAGTTGGACAACTACATCTCTTTGAGACCCATGCCTGAGGAGGAGGCAATCAAATTCGCCACATTGCATCTGGATGGGATAGCACACGAGTGGTGGTACCATGGGCCGATTACCTTGGGACACCGATACATCACCTCATATGATGAGTTAACCAATAGACTCATCAAACATTTTGATCATAAGGATCCAGAGATGTTTTTCAGAGAGTTAGCACAGCTCAAGCAGTATGGTTCCTTGGAGGCTTACATTTCAGAGTTTCAGAGGTTATCCGTTATGGTTCCAGATATCACTAAGAGGAGGTTGATTGTATTGTTCATTGAGGGGCTTGCAGACCCATTACGCAGTTGGGTTAGAGCCTTTGATTCACCTTCATTGCAGCATGATATGAAGAAGGCCAGAAGCATGGAGCATGCTGATTTGAAGCATAAGTCTTCCTCCAAACCTTTTCAAAGTAATAATGACAAAAAACCCTTCCACAAAAATTCAGATCAGCAAAAGAAACCTTTCCAAAAACACAATGAGGAGTCCTTAAATGACCTTAGAAGAAGAAATCTTTGCTTCAAATGCAACGAACCATGGGACCCCAAGCATAAGTGTGCTTCTAAGGGAAAAGCAAACCAATTGGAGTATTTCTCAGGTGATGATGCCAGTTCTGAAAATTCAGACCAGCATACTGAAAATGAGGACAGCGGTGGAGAAAATGCATCAGAAGGGTCCGATAAGGGGTTGGAAGAGGACAAACCTATGGCACGCTTGTCTAGCATTCAGAGAGAGGCTTCTTTCAGGATGAGGGGAGTCTTAGCAGGGCAGAGGGTGGTTACCTTACTTGATACAGGAGCCACACATAATTTCATCAACGAGGGCCTCATTGCCAAACGTGGGATTCAGACAAAGGAGTTTGAGGGTTTTAGAGTGAGAGTAGCTGATGGCTTCATTCTCACGTGCTCCAGGAGAGTTCTCAACCTCCCTTTGAGGTTGAATGATTATGAGTTCAAGGCTGATTACTATGTTGTGGGATTAAAAGAGATGGAAGTCATCCTGGGGATGAAATGGCTTCATCAGATTGAGGAGTTCTACCTCAATGTCCGCACTATGGAGATGAGGTTTGAAATAGATGGGAGGAAGCATGTTTTGCGGGGTATGACGGGTGGGAGTGTACGTATAGTTTCCTTGAGGATGGAGAGACTGATTTGTCATGAGCAGGTTGAGTGGGCAGCAGAGTGTGTGTTGATGCCTACTACAGTTGAGCAGCAGAAGCGTGAGTACCCCCCACAGATTCAGCAGATGTTGACTAAACACAGTAAGGTGTTTAGTGATATTCCACCAGGTAGACCACCTGATAGAGGGATTGAGCACATTATAGAGTTGGAGGGGTCTAAACCCATTATCATCACCCCATATAGACACCACAAGCGACTCAAGGATGAGATTGAGAAGACCATCAAGGAGTTGCTTGATATGGGGCATATTAGACCCAGCAAGAGCCCCTTCGCATCAGCAGTTGTCTTGGTGAAGAATGTTGTTGTGTAGCTAGGTCGGATCCCTTCTAGGACCGACCTAGTGCACAAAATGCGAAGTGCCCTGTCGGCCTTGGCATTTGGTTATCTCAGTTGTACGAGTCTAATTTGGGGCAGGCCCTATTTTGGGCAAACCACTTGTGTGTAACTTGTGATTAAGTTAAATGTAACTTGCAACTAAGGGAGACTCATATGTAACTTGTAATATATAGGTCTGACCCTATCCTTGGCGCCAAAAGTATATGGCCGACTTGAGGTCTATTAAGAGGTATTGATTCATATATATGCAAGGTCATGATGGCATCAATAGACATGAATTCAATAACATGAAGGACATGTAGTGTGCTTGGGGGTGACGATAAGAGCTTATCGTCTATGGTTGGGAAGGCAACAGATCTGATGTTTGCCTGTGGTTAACGAGCACTACCATAAAATCAACATGGTATCAGAGCGGGTTCCTTCTATAGAGCCTAATCGCTTGAAGGTAGATCCTGTGCTTTTGAGGAATTTTTAGAAAAGTTCATCCCTTGATCACAAGGGAAGGAGGTTGGCAGACTGCGAATGAGAGCGCAAGCTCAACAAAAATCTAATCTGTGAGAAAATTTAAAGGATAAATGCTGACGGTGGAGCATCAGTTTTATTTTGGAAGGTGGAACAATTTGTAACGCTTTCGATAGTTTAGTTTAGCAATGGCCACCACATCAAAGACATTCGTGTTGTCCATTACCGTGGCTAGATTCCGTCCAAGCACACATTGGAAAGAAATTCCATGGTTGTTCGTCCAATACATTGGCCATCAAGATATTTTCACCTCCGCACCATGTCCATGACCACGAAGGTTCGAACGACAACGACATAAAAGAAGTCCGCCGGCCTACTTTTTTGGTCAAACATGGCGATGTGATGCTCACGTGGGACCTTGATGTTCGCTTTCCCTTCTCAAGCGCAAGCATACATCGGCACCTCCACTTCTTCAATTTGATGTTGTTCTTCATGGAATTTGGCGTCAAATTCGTGCTCACCTTCGTAGACATTGTTATGATATAACGCGGAGATTCATAAAATTTAGCTGCTAATAGAAATTGGACACACAAAGCATAAATTAGAGTTTGCGAAGAGAAATTGGAGGCGCGGAGTAGAATTTTGGAGCTGCAAAGGAAATTATGAGCAGCTCTTCGATTCGATCAAGGTTTGACATTGACCTTGCTTTGTATAATGGCGGCATCAAAGCACATTGCCTTGAGCTGCAGGGCACAAAATAAAGCATCTTTAGATTGCAAGAAAGCTGATCCCAATCCCAAGAAGTGTTTGGATAAAGGACGGGATGTTACCAAATGCGTGTTCAACCTGATGAATCAAAGATTACATTCAAGGAAGGAAGGAAGATTGCATTTCTTCAAAGAGGAAGAATTAGCATTCAGAGGGAGTCTGACATATCGTCATAAGTAACCTTGGACGATGAGGTCAGAAGATTGATTTCAGCTCCAAAGGGAGCTTGACGCTTCAGCTTCAGAGGGAGCTTGGCATTTCAGCTTCAAAGGGAGCCACGTCATCATGAAGATTGTGTTAATGAGTTATTCTCTGTGAGGGAGAAGTTTGAGGTGCAATCGCTTGTTAATGAGTTCTTCTCTGTGAGGGAGAAGTTCGAGGTGCAATCCCTTGTTAATGCATTCTTCTCTGGGAGAAGTTTGAGGTGAAAGCCCTCGTTCCACCCTCTGCGAGTAGGCATGGTGTGTAAAGTTATTTCAATTTCAATTAAAGAACAAGTTATGAACTATGTATGCTATAAATGTATATAAGGAATTATGTTGATGTCTAATAATTCTGATTTTATCTGCAGGTCTGAAAGAGAGAGATCATTTTATGTTTTCTATATCATCTCCAAATGAATTCAATTGGTATATATATCATTTAGGCAACCGGTCAATTGGTGTATTGACCGGTCATGCCTTTTAGGCATGACCAATCAATGCACCCATTGATCGGTGCCTTTGTAATTATACCATTAACACAAGGCTGTTTATCGGTTCAAAACCTTGATAGCATATTGTAATATAATATAATGATTGATCAAGATAATGAATCGGTTCATGTAAACACCGATGATTCAAAATGCACGATGTATGTAATCCAACCGGTGCAGTTGTTAACCACTGTTAATTCCAAATGAAGCGGTGTATGTATTAAGCCCGATAACAAATATGCCCGATGATTAAGCTCGATAACAGATGTGGATCGGTGCCAATAGTTATGCACCCGATAGCAAGTATGTATCGGCTAATAACCCGATAACTTATAGCATTTAATATGCTAAGCAATGTTTGTAAAATCCGATAATCATATGCAATATAAGTTTAGACATGAAGCATGTAAATAACAGAACAAGGAAGGTTAGAAATATCTTATCTTGCATAAGCTACCATGCATTAACACTCCCTCTTAGCTTTGGAAGATAGATAAGGCAACCTGCATCACATTTCCTTTTCATAACTAAGATAATGTCAATCAACAAAAATCATTTATACATGAGAAGTACCATCAAGACATATGATACAAAATAGAAGAACATCACTTGAGTATGTGACATAAAGTATTATTTTAACATGTGATAAAAGTAAGAGAATCATCACCTGATCATGTGAGAAATCACCAAAACATGTGATTTGTAAGATTCATCGAGATATCATCTAACACGTGATATTAGTATTGCCTAACACGCAATACTTAAGGATAAGTCTATGAGAAAGGTTAGTTTCTCATCATATCCAAGTTGTGATAAGTGCAATAACATTTGTAAATGTTTATCACAACATAGTCATGGCAAATCCATGACTTACCAGAGATCCAATCATGATCAATGGTTGAGATATCACCTACACGTGATATCAGTATTGCCTAACACGCAATACAAGGATAACCATATGAGAAGTGCTTAATTTCTCATTATATCCAAATTGTGATAATGCAATAACATTTGTGCAAATGTTGTATCACAACATGGTCATGGCACATCAATGACTTACCAGTGATCCAACATGATTACTGGTTTGACTATCATAAGATCGTCACCTCATGATGTCTACATACAAGTGTTCAGTATCTGAGAGATCGTCACCTCTTAGATATGAACACAGGTGGCAAGAAGCCAAGAGATAGTCCAGACATGACAAAGAAGTTTACACATTAAACATCTTAAATATATGTAAGTATAGATTACAAAGCAGATTACCTTTCTATCAT
This sequence comes from Cryptomeria japonica, assembly GCF_030272615.1. Taxonomy (NCBI): domain Eukaryota; kingdom Viridiplantae; phylum Streptophyta; class Pinopsida; order Cupressales; family Cupressaceae; genus Cryptomeria; species Cryptomeria japonica. Next base: position 434,795,506 of record NC_081410.1, read on the forward strand.
ACCTAAACCCTTTCTGAAGTGATCAACCTTCACTCTGGAAAGTGGTTTGGTCAGAATATCTGCAGTCTGATCTCCTGTACACACATATTCTAACTTTATCACATTCCTGTCAACCATATCTCATACATAGTGATATGGAATCTCAATATGTTTGGACCTATCATGAAATACTGGATTTACAGAAAGTTTTATACAGCTTTGATTATCACACTGAATAATTGTAGGTTTCATAGGTTCTCCAAATAATCCCACGAGCAATTTCCTTAGCCATACTGCTTCTCAGGCAGCCATTGAAGCTGCAATATATTCAGCCTCTGTGGAACTCTGAGCTACTGAAGATTGTTTTCTGCTGATCCAGGATATCATGGCTGACCCTAAACTGAAGCAACACCCTGAAGTGCTCTTTCTGTCAGTCACACTGCCAGCCCAATCTGAATCTATAAATCCATGTAGATCTATGTCAACCTTTTCATATTTAAGACCAAGCTTTAGGGTACCTTGTAGATATCTCATTATATGCTTTACTGCAACCAGGTGTATCTCCTTAGGTTCACACATGAACTGACTTAAGGCATTAACAGCATAGCAGATATCTGGCCTTGTATTTACTAGATACATCAGGGACCCAATCATCTGCCTGTATTGAGTGGGGTCAGTAGGTCTTGATTCTGCTGCTGCTTCTTTAAGTTTATGGAAGTTGGTTTCCATAGGAGAGGTCATGGGTCTGCAGTTTAGCATTCTAAATCTTGTCAATATGTCCAAGGTGTACTTCCCTTGGTTCAGTACAATATTATCAGAATTCTGCCATACTTCCAATCCTAGGAAGTAATGAAGAAGCCCCAAGTCTTTCATATCAAATTCTGTGGATAGATCTTTCTTGCATTGATCTATTAGGTGATTATCTCCTGTAATTAATAAGTCATCAACATATAAAATTAATATTAACATATCACCTTTATTTCTTTTGAGGTAGAGATTAGGATCTGCATCATTCTTAGAGAAACCCAGCTTTGAGAGGTAGGTGTCAATTCTTTCATACCAAACTCTGGGAGCCTGTTTGAGCCCATAAAGAGCTTTCTTGAGTCTACACACATGAGACTTTGCATCATGAATTTCAAACCCTTCAGGTTGCTCTAAGTAGACTTCTTCCATGATCTCGCCATTTAGGAATGCTGTCTTAACATCCATCTGATGTACCTTCCACCCCTTTGCTGCTGCAATGGCTAGGACAGCTCTTACTGATGTGTACCTAGCAACAGGTGCAAAAGTTTCTTCGTAATCTATTCCTTCCTTCTGTGAGAACCCTCTAGCTACAAATCTGGCCTTGTGTTTTTCAATACTGCCATCTGCAGCATGCTTGATTTTAAACAACCATTTAGAAGACACTATAGACTTCTTGGTTGGCCTAGGAACGATCTCCCAAACATCATTCTTCATAATGGACTGATATTCTTCAGTCATGGCATCTATCCATACTTTATGTTTGAGTGCATCTGAAACATTGTTAGGTTCAGCTTTAGAGAGATCATTCATAAGTGCAACATAGTTGATGAATTTATTAGGCCTCTTGCTTTCCCTAAAGGTTCCTGAAGGAGCAGCGAACTTCTGAGCTTCTGCTATAGTTTTGGTGGCCCATAGTGGTCTTTTCTTGTGATTATCTATAGGTGGGTTTTGTGTTTCACTTATAGTTTCCTCAAGATACTCCCTCTGAAGCTCAGGAGTAGGTTCTTCTTCTAGGTTAGAAGTAGGATTATGAATTTCAGGTTCTATTGTATTTTGAGCCCTTTTGAAGGCTAAATCTTCTTCGAAGATTACATCCCTACTGAGTTCAATATTTCTCTGTCCTTGTACATAGATTCTGTAGGCTTTAGAAGTTTCACTGTATCCTACAAGTATTCCCCTTTTTCCAGAGGGTTCTAGTTTTAGTCTTTTCTCTTTAGGTACATGAATATAGACCGGACACCCAAATATCCTAAGATGGCTGATATCTGGTTTTGTTTTGGTAAAGACTTCCTCAGGAGTTTTATCTTCAAGGTGTGAATGAGGACATCTATTTTGTATGTACACGGCAGTGTTTGTTGCTTCTGCCCAAAGGTTCAAGTTTAGATTTTGATCTAGTATCATGGCTTTGGCAGCTTCTACTATGGTCCTATTTTTCCTTTCAGCTACTCCATTTTGTTGTGGATTATAAGGTATTGATAACTCCCTCTTAATCCCAGAATTTTTACAAAAGTCTTTAAATAGTTCTGATGTGTATTCCCCCCCATTGTCAGTTCTTAAGGTTTTAATTTTGTTTTCAGAGAGATTTTCTGTTAATGTTTTAAACTCTTTGAACCTACTTAGGATCTCTTCTGATTCTTTACATTTCAGAAAGTAGATCCACGTCTTCCTAGAGTAGTCATCAACAAAAATTACATAGTACAAAAATCCCCCTAGCGAGGGTACGGACATAGGTCCACATACATCAGAATGAATTAACTCCAAAACTTTGCTAGTTTTCCTAGTACTATTCTGAAATGCATTTTTGGTATTTTTACCTAAGGCACACCCTTTGCAAGCCTCTGAATGATATTGCTTCAACTTAGGTAGACCTGTGACAAGGTTTCCCATGGTTGACAAAGCTCTATAATTCAGATGACCTAATCTCCTGTGCCATACTTCATTTGCATTAGTTGCTTCATGGATCAATGCTAGATTGGGCTCTGTACATAGCTCATACAAATAGCCTTGTCTTCGACCAATGACCTTAGCGTCTTTGATGGAGGATCTCTTTGGCCAAGCCAACACCTTGTTTTCCATGAAGGTCACTCTGTATCCTTGATCTTCTAGTGCTGATATGGAGATTAGATTTCTTTTGATGCCTGGAACATATAGTACTTCTTCAAGTCGTAGTGACATGCCTGACTTCAGTTTGATGGTGCAGGTTCCAATTCCTCTGACTGGATGTGAAGAATCGTCTCCGATGGTTACTTCCTCATCATCTTTCTCTATCATGGAGTCTAGTATTTCTCTAAAGCCGGTGATGTGTCTGGATGAACCACTGTCGATCACCCATGAGTTAGATTTGTTTGAAGTATGGCTTGTAAGTGCTGAGTAGAGGACATAGTTCTCGGAGTCATTTTCTTTTCTAGATTTCTTCACTTTTGCAAATGTGGCTTGCTTCCCTTTCTCCGGACAGTTTGCAACATAGTGTCCGAATTTGTCACACCTATAACATTGAACATGTGATAGGTCTTTCTTAGAAGTGTTCTTGCCTTGTTTGGCTTTTCTTTTCTTGAATTGCTTCTTTTTGTACCTTTTATTGATGTTTGTATTTAGGACTTGCAAGTCTTCATCTATATTCTTCTGTTTTATTCCTACTTTGTTCAATCGGGATTCTTCTTGTAGACAGTCATCTCTTAGTTTTTCAAACTTAGGATATTTGGACCTTACACTGATGCCTTGGACGAATGTGCTCCATCCACTAGGCAACCCATCTAAAGCAATGAGTGTTAGTTCTTTGCCTCGGATCTCGTAGTCCAAAGTTGCAAGTTCATCTTTTAGAACTGATATCCGCATGAAGTAGGCGTTGATTGTCTCCCCTTTGTTCATGGTGATATGATTTATTTCTCGTTTTAGTGCTAGAGTACGACTTGCATTTGATATCTCAAATGTCTTTTCAAGTGCCTTGAACATTTTATAAGCCGTCTCCTGCTTTCTAATGATGGGCATTATATTATTTCTTACCCCATCCACTATTATTTTAATAGCCTTATCATTTCCCTCGATCCATGTGGATTTCTCGGTTTCATCTTCTGGTTGTGCACTTTCAATTTGGACATATGAATCAACTTTGTTTTCTCTTAAAATCATTTTGATTCTAAACTTCCAAGCTGAAAAATCTTCGCTACCTCCGAGTCTATCTTCGAATCTGATAGCGTTGGCCATTATGGAAATGTAATGTAGTTTGTAACTTAGTCCTTGAATTTTATCAGAATTGAATAGCCTTAGGTTCGATTACCTTGGCTCTGATACCATGTAAAGTTATTTCAATTTCAATTAAAGAACAAGTTATGAACTATGTATGCTATAAATGTATATGAGGAATTATGTTGATGTCTAATAATTCTGATTTTATCTGCAGGTCTGAAAGAGAGAGATCATTTTATGTTTTCTATATCATCTCCAAATGAATTCAATTGGTATATATATCATTTAGGCAACCGGTCAATTGGTGTATTGACCGGTCATGCCTTTTAGGCATGACCGATCAATGCACCCATTGATCGGTGCCTTTGTAATTATACCATTAACACAAGGCTGTTTATCAGTTCAAAACCTTGATAGCATATTGTAATATAATATAATGATTGATCAAGATAATGAATCGGTTCATGTAAACACCGATGATTCAAAATGCACGATGTATGTAATCCAACCGGTGCAGTTGTTAACCACTGTTAATTCCAAATGAAGCGGTGTATGTATTAAGCCCGATAACAAATATGCCCGATGATTAAGCCCGATAACAGATGTGGATCGGTGCCAATAGTTATGCACCCGATAGCAAGTATGTATCGGCTAATAACCCGATAACTTATAGCATTTAATATGCTAAGCAATGTTTGTAAAATCCGATAATCATATGCAATATAAGTTTAGACATGAAGCATGTAAATAACAGAACAAGGAAGGGTAGAAATATCTTATCTTGCATAAGCTACCATGCATTAACATGGTGGAGATGCATTCTTCTCTGGGAGAAGTCTGAGGTTAGAGCCCTCGTTCCACCCTATGCGAGTAGGCATGGTGGTAATGCACCTTTCTCTAGGAGAAGGTTGAGGTGAAAGCCCTCTTCCACCCTCTGCGAGTAGGCATGGTGGTAATGCACCCTTCTTTGGGAGAAGGTTGAGGTGAAAGACCTCTTCCACCCTCTATGAGTAGGTATGGTGGGTATCATGGAAGAAATTCCATGATGTACTTGTTCACCCTCTAGGAGTAGCTATGGTGAATGTATTATTCATGGGAGTAGCAATGGTGGTAGTCACTGTGACTTAGTTATTCAGAAGGAATCCCCCCTAGCTAAGAGGGAGTGTTGTTGTGTAGCTAGGTCGGATCCCTTCTAGGGCCGACCTAGTGCACAAAATGCCAAGTGGCATGTCGGCCTTGGCATTTGGTTATCTCAGTTGTATGAGTCTAATTTGGGGCAAGCCCTATTTGGGCGAACCACTTGTATGTAACTTGTGATTAAGTTAAATGTAACTTGTAACTAAGGGAGACTCATATGTAACTTGTAATATATAGGTCTAACCCTGTCCTTGGCGCCAAAAGTATATGGCCGACTTGAGGTCTATTAAGAGGTATTGATTCATATATATGCAAGGTCATGATTGCATCAATAGACATGGATTCAATAACATGAAGGACATGTAGCGTGCTCGGGGGTGACGATAAGAGCTTATCGTCTATGGTTGGGAAGGCAATATATCTGATGTTGCCTGTGGTTAATGAACACTACCATAAAATCAACAAAGAAGAAGGATGGGACACTCCGTATGTGCATTGACTACAGGGCCCTCAACAAAAAGACAATAAAAAATAGATATCTGATTCCCCGCATAGATGAGTTGATTGATGAGTTACACAGGGCATGTTACTTCTCCAAGATCGACTTAAGATCTGGTTACCATCAGATTTGGATGAGGGAGCAGGACGTGGAGAAGACAACATTCAGGTGTCACTGTGGGCACTTTGAGTTCTTGGTTATGCCATTTGGCTTAACCAATGCACCCGCTACATTTCAGTCTTGTATGAACATGGTGTTTCAGAATCAGCTGTGGAAATTTGTATTGATTTTCTTTAATGACATCCTGGTTTATAGTCGGTCTTGGGATGACCACTTGGAACACTTGGACAAGGTGTTGGATATATTGGAGAGGGAGTCCTTGTATGCCAAGGAGTCCAAGTGCGAATTTGGTATGACAGAGCTGCTCTACTTAGGGCATATTATCAACGTAGAGGGTGTTAGAGTTGATCCAGAGAAGATCCGAGCTATCATGGATTGGCCTCCACCCAAGAACCTTACTCAACTTAAGGGGTTCTTTGGGCTTTGGGTTCTTTGGGCTTTGTGGCTTTTACAGACGCTTCGTCAAGGGCTTCTCACAGCAGGCTGCTCCACTTACAGACTTGACGAAGAAGGGGGAATTCCATTGGTCAGAGGAGGCACAACAATGTTTTGACAAGTTCAAACGATTGATGAGTTCATGTCCAGTGCTAGCCATCCCCGATTTCACTAGACCGTTTGAGCTTCAATGTGATGCTTCAGGTGAGGGAATTGGAGCAGTGTTGATGCAGGATAAGTACCCGATTGCCTTCGAGAGTAGAAAGTTGAGAGGTCTAGAGAAGAGTTACAGCATTTATGATAAGGAGATGTTAGCCATCATGCATGCATTGGCTAAATTCAGGCAGTATCTTGTGGGAAGCAAATTTGTGGTTAGGACAAATCACAACAGCCTGAAGCATTTCCTAAATCAAAGGGACCTCAATGATAGGCAGCAAAAGTGGGTGAGCAAATTGCAGGCCTATGACTTCGATATTCAATATGTCAAGGGCAAAAAGGACATGGTTGTTGATGCCCTATCTAGGAGGCCATATTTATGTGCTCTCGGAGAGGTCATGGAGGATTGGTATGGACTGATTTGTGCAAAGTATGTGAAGGATACATGGGCGACCAGCATTATTGATGGATCAATGCAGGATGACAGATACTCCGTTGTAAATGAGCTATCATTCACAAAGGGAGAATATGGTTGGTACCCTATTCAGAGTTGAGGAAGAAGATCTTGAAAGCCTTTCATGATGCTCCCATGGCAGGACACCCTGGTTACTTTAAAACATACAGGAAGATTCAGGAGCGTTTTAAATGTAAGGGACTCAAGGGTGAAGTCCTCCAATATGTTATAGAGTATCCTGTTTGTTAGCAGAACAAGCAGGAGCATTCATTTCCAGCAGGACTATTGCAGCCCTTACCCATTCCTGATAGGAAATGGGAGTGTATATCCATGGATTTCATCACAAGCCTACCCAAAGCCCAAGGCAAGGACAACATTTTTGTAGTGGTTGACAAGTTGACCAAATTTGCCCATTTCTTTGCGATCACCACTACATATACAGCAATACAGGTAGCAAACCTGTTTTTTAGGGAGGTATTCAGACTTCATGGGTTGCCTTGGACTATAATCAGATCGGGAATGCAAATTCATGAGTCACTTTTGGCAAGCGTTGTTTAGATTGAGTGGCACAGAGCTGACACCGAGTACTAATTACCACCCACAAACTAATGGACAGCCGTGGATAGTGAGCAAATGGGTGGAAGGATACCTCTGGAATTACATTGCAGGGCAGCAAAAGGTGTGGGTTAAGTGGTTACACTTGTGTGAGTACTGCTATAACACCACTTACCACATGACTATTAGGATGACACCATTTATGGCACACTTGTGTGAGTACTGCTATAACACCACTTACCACATGACTATTAGGATGACACCATTTATGGCACTATATGGCTATGATGCACCTAGCTTTTTGGATTTGTTACTAGGAGATAGTAGGGTACTGTTGTGACGTTTTCACACATCGCCCCATTGCAAATGGGGACCCTTGCTTTTTTGTTTTTTTAGGGTTTTGTTAGTTAGCCTTTGCATTTTGAGTGCTGTCGGGGAGATCAATAGGATAGCATCTGAGGATCCAGAGCGAAAAGCGCTCCTGTCCCTCTCCAAGGGTCCAAGGCGAATCGCTCATGTCCCTCACCAAGGGTCCAGAGCGAAAAAGCTTAGTGGAGTCATTCCTGACCTTGTTTGGACAAATTGAGACATCAAAGGCATGATGGAGGACAAAATGAACGTGATAGAGCATCCAGACTTGATTAAGGACGATGAAATGATGAAGTATTTGTCTAGAAAGGTAAATTCGCTCCTGTCCCTCACTGAAGGACCAGAGCGATTTTATTCATATACACATTTTTAGACCTTGTTTGGACTCGAACTTTTATTCATGGCGTGTAAAGAGATGATATTTTCCTCAGCGAAGGAAATTTGAAGTGAAAAGTAAAAAGATTTGGCCCTGAGAGCAAAAATCACTCCTGTCCCTCACTGAAGGACCGGAGCTTGAATTCCAATTTCGCATTATCCTTGCAAGATTTAAGTGGTTTCGCGATTTGAGGAGGTCAAGGGAAGTATGTTAGTTTTTTAATTACAAAGGCATTTAATTAATTATTATTAAATTAAATTTAAGAAAGGGAGCGCTTGGGTATTATTTTAATGTTTTTATAAAGTCGGCCTCTTCTTTTATTAATTTTGTTTATTTTTGGTTCTATTTTACCAAGTCAGCCTATGGATAATGAAATGGTGAGCGCCTATATAAGAGAGGTGTGTTGAGCGATTTTAATCCATCATTCACTCATCATTTCAAATGCGATTTGGAAGGGCAAGGAAGGAGGTGCGAAATCTAGCTTGTGTGGAGCAAATTTCTACCAAGTGTGGAGACTAAGGAAGGCGAAATTCATCTTGAAGGCCATTGGAGAGGCGTATTTCTTGCTAGATTGGAGGATAATTTCCAGATTTTGAAGACATTTGAAGGCGAATTTCCAGATTTTTGAAGAGGACGATGGAGTTCTTTTCCAAGCTAAAGGGGGCGCATTTTGCTAAAGGGAGTCTTGATCTACATTTTGCCTAGCGAATTCTCCTATTTTTGCATCATTTTTTAGATTTAATTCCCAAGTGGAGGTATGGCGTAATCACCTTGGCACCATTTTTGAAGATTTAAATTTTGCTTTGAAAATCCTAAATTAGGAAATGATAACTCAAGATTTATCATGAGGTTTCCTAAATTAAAATCTTGAATCTTCCTTTTAAAGTTTAATTTTTAGATTTCAAGATATATTACTAATTTTGAAATGTTGTGTAGGTATCAAGATGGCGACTCCAAGCTCGAAAGATCTGCAAGTCGGAAGACTCTCCTCAAGGAAAATCAAGCCAGATCAAGGACGATCAAGCGAGGACAAGGGCGACCTCCTCTAGCCTAGCATCGACAAGGATGGCCTTCTTTGGACTAACGTCATCAAGGGCAACTTTCTTCGATCAAACATCAACAAGGGCGACCTTTTCCAATCCAGCATTCCAAGGCGAGGTACATCATCATCCTGCAAATCAAGGACACAAGAAGTTAGAACAAGGGTTCGTTGAGGAAGCAAATAGTTCCAGATGAATTAATTAAAGCTAGCTTCTCAACAACATCAAGTTGAATATCTACCAAGTTCCAAGTGTCAGACGAGGTGGCATCCTAGTCATCACTTCTCCAGTCAGTGTGGTCCACCTCAGCATGTCCAGATTCAATGTACCTAACTCATGGAAGGTGGCACAAACTCCGATGTACCTACCCCGGCTATCCATTGGTCGATTTTTCTAGAGAGGACATGTGTCCAAGCAATATAATTTTATCATCGGTCAAGCATTAAATGTTATGTAATGGTTGTAACAAACCCTAATTAGGGTTTTTATTATTGAATCTTGGCCATTGATCTCAAATTGATCTTAGCCATCGAATTGTATTGTGGGCACTATATAAGCCCTGGCATTTCATTTGTAAAGGCTAATTAGCAATAGTTAGAATAGTTAGGAATAGTTGGAAGCAGTTAGAAGATAGAGAGAGAATAGCAATTAGAGTAGAGTAGAGAGAGAAGGCAAAGATTGTTGCCAAGATGTTGTTGTAAAAGACTTGTAACTTCATTGAAGAAATGGTGAAATTTATGGGTCGATTCGACAATTTGCATGGTCTTTATACTTCTCATGTTTGATTTTATGATTAGATGAGTGGAAGAAATGTGCTTGATTGATGGTGAAATTCGTATATCCATACTACTAGCAGTTTGTTGATTGCAGACTTGCCTTGCGTAGTCAACTGGAATCATTCAGCTTAAGCTTAACTTCAATTGTCGCCTCTTCATCGATATGCATCAACCTGATGGTGTCTATGCCTGCAGTGATGATTTGAACATCATAAAGCTTTCCTTCGAAGATCGCACTAACCTTGTGGAGATGTTCCTATGATGTCAAAACAAGACTTAGTTAGAATTTCATCAAAGATCATTCATTGCTCTTACATTCTTAGTGTTAGGATTAGATCCTCTCCTCGCCCTCGTCTTTTTTCCTTTTTTCAAATCTAAGCTAGTGAAAATCCTGTGTTCCAGCAATATTCAAAGCAAATCAGAAGTTCAGGTATCAAATGTAAGTCCCCTTGTGATTCCAGCAAATCACATCATACCACAAAGAGCTTATCCACACGTAGAGACCCTACATACAAGAACCTTGAAGTCATCCCGATTGATCCTTTTCGCGACATCTTCAGCATTCGGAGGCTTTACTCAAGAGAGGATAAGGTACCTTTAGGTATTTTATTCTGTGTTTGATAGTGTACAAAATACACGTCAATAGGTACCTACAGAGATTTGCTACAGGAGAGTCGGGATATTGTCAGGTCATTGAAGGAGAACATCCAGAAAACCCAGAATCAGCAGAAGCAATATGCTGATCAAAAGCATGTAGAACACTCATTTGATGTGGGTGATATGGTGTACCTCATGCTACAGCCCTACCGACAGTCCACTCTTCGTAAGAGTGGTGCAGAGAAGTTTAAGACATGGTATTATGGGCCATTCAAGGTCATCAGGCGCATTGGAGAGGTGGCTTATGAGTTGGAGTTAACAGCTAACAGTCGGGTACACAATGTCTTCCATGTGTCTCGCCTCAAAAAGGCGATTGGGCATAATATGATTCCTTCTTCAGTTCTTCCACCCCTTGATGAGGAAGGGAAGTTGATTTTAGTCCCTAAGGGTATTTGTAGTACCCCTCCTCGATCAGACCCTTTTTGGACTTATGTTTGACTTCAGTTGGTTGTTCAGTGGATGCATTATTGTTGTATATTGATTCAGACTTTATGCGATGTTATTACATGCTTTAACTGGATATGTGGTGTATGTTTTCATGCAGTATTTCATTACTTATGTTAAATGTGATTTTATGGATTACTGACATGGACTGACATTTACTTTATATGTGCAATGTGTTATTTATATGTTTCGTGTTTGCAAGTGTATGGGATGCGAGGGGATGATTTTCTTTCACTCACTTCGGTGAGACAAGGAACGTCACGATTCTCCTTCATCGGTGTGCGTGTCGTGTCTGTTTGTATATTTGTATATATGCACATGTGGTTCTTTGATGCAGGACATTGCAGGTACAAGTACCGGGTAGGTACGGGGTATCGTCTCCACCTGGTTTCACAGGTCTGAGCATGCCCTATTTATCCAATGGGAGTGGAGGAGATAGTTGTTGGACTCTAACTTGACCCGCAATTACACTCATGTGAGTGTTGTCAGTCGGTCGTCTTTCTCGTTTGACCGGTGTGCAAGTCAGAGTGCTTTGGTATTGTCATTTTGCGAGTCATCGTTTGATCATTCCTCGTTTTGTGTGCTTCTAATTATTTGAATAGTTATTTAATTGAGTGAATGATGTTATTGCGTTGGCGTAATTAGTTAACTATTATGATCTTGAGTTTATTGATTCTATTTAAATGAGTTGCTAGAATTAAATGGTTAAATTTGCTTATTTTATTGTGCTAAGTTGTATTAAATATTGGGAAAAGAAATGAGTAAATGCCTTGCCATTTAAATATTTTAAATGCTTATGTTGAAATAAAGTATCTTGAGAAATAGAAAATAAATAAATAAAAACATTTCCCTTTTTACCTTTCTTATTAGCTTTTAGATTTTATATTGTTGAAAAAGAATTGTTTATGGAAAAGGTAAATCTAATTTCTTTGACTTTTTAAAATAGTTTATTCTGATTGGTGGAGAAAACTTTTAACCTAGAAAGTTTAGGTTGAAAATATATTTTTCCCATATATTCCTGGGAGTTCACGGGAAGAAGGGAGGCAGATTTTTGACTGCAAAATTTGGAAAACCATTTGGAAGGAGGAACCTAGAGTTGAAATTGGTATGCAAGGTTGGAAATCTTCTGCAAGTTTGCTTCCTGGATTGCTTTAAAGGTTGGTTAGTCTTCTTGTTTTGCAATTAAAAATTTGAATGTTGAGTTTTCTTCTTGTGTGTTCAAAATTTGTGAAATCTTATTGAAGATTCTTGTTGGATGTTGGATTTGAAAGAAAGAGTAGTTGTTATTGAGTTTTGTTGAATTCAAATCAAATGTGTGTATGTTGAAAGGAAATGGTTCAATTTTCTATTTGCTGTGTGTTGTATGTTCTTGCAAAATTTAGTTCTTGGATTATTTCCTCTAGTTTGTGTGGAAAGAAATAGATTTGGTTTTCTATGTGATTACAAGTTTCTATTTGCCCAAGATTTGGGGTTTATGTTGGCAAAAATTGTTAAATTGCCTCTTGCATGATGCAAAGATTCTTCCTGTGTGAGAAGAAGTGTGGAAATTAACCATATCCCTCTTATCTCTCTTAAATTCTTCTGATTTTGCCCAAGATCTTTATATATTTGGGGCTTTTGTGTTTTATTAATTTACAAAATCTCCTTATTAGAAATATCATGCCAAAAATTGAAATGCTATGCACTGGGTTTTTCTACCAGTAAATGCGAGGCAGGGGATGGTTTAATTTTTTTTTTTTTTTTTTTTTTTTTTTTTTTAAATTATAAACTAGCCCACGTGGTTGTTGTTTATAACTAGGTAAGATGGGTTCGGATTGCCTTAAGGCAACATCCGAACCCATATAGGACTGGGCCCTATCTTAAAGGGGTAACGTGCCCCCAAGTCAAGTCCGGCCCCATACCTCCACGCCACACTAAATGCACCACGCCTCAATAAAACAAATTGGCGCCAAAAGGATTAAGGCCGACTTGGGGTATATGGGATAAAGACTCATATAAATAAAGTTAAATTGCAAACACAATTAAATCACTTCATCTCTCATGCAATCAGCAAACTAGCTCTGCAACTAAAGGTGCGAAATATAGAAGAGGATTGTGCAAACTTGTCCAAGAGGATATAAGGCATTTTTGGTGCAGACTTGGTGTATTTAGAAGGGCAGATCTGATATACTAAAAGGGATCAGATCTGGAGATTCAAGCTAAGTATTGTATTTGTGCAATTAAGATTGAATACATAATCTGACCTGTGGGTCTTTAGTGCTGGGTTTTTCCTCCTTGGAGGTTTTCCCAAGGTATTTGTGTTTGTCTCTTGCTCTCTTGTTTCAACCTTGGATTTACTTGATTATGGTTTACTAAATGCTAACAAATAATTAAATGTTACAAATCTGATTACTAAACTAGGGCACAAATTTAACATGGTATCAGAGCTAAGGTGTCACTAACTTCAGATTTTAGTAAATCATTTGTTGCATATAGTTGTTGTTTGTTTTCAGATTAAAATGTCATGTTTGAGGGCTAAAGATAGACTTGATGGAGCCCTTGATTTTGCTGCTTGGAAAGTCCGTATTCTATTGATTCTTGAAGAGAATGATCTGCTGAAATTCGTAGAAGAAAAAAGGTTGTCCTCTCTAAAAGATGCTGAAGAGCTGAAGCAGTTCAAGAAAGACTCCCTCAAGGCTAGGAAGATCATAATTGAATCCGTCAAGAATCATCTTGTCACTGTCATATCAAAATTTGCGTCTGCCAAGGAAATGATCAAACAATTGGAAGGGATGTATGAAGTCAACAACCTCAGCAGGGCTCTTGCTCTAAGGCAGCAACTTCTTCAAATGAAAATGAAAGAAGAAGACTCAATCATGGCCTACTTCATGAAGATCAATGAACTAAAGGACAAGCTAAGTACTCTTGATTGCCAAATTTCGGATAAAGATCTTGTTATGATTGCATTAAATGGTCTACCTGATGAATGGGAACCATTCATTTGTAGCATTGGTGGAAGAGCTGATCGTCCCAACTTTGAGTGTTTTCAATTTGATTGCATTGAAAAGGAATCTCAAATTGAGGTAAGAGGAAAACTCAAGAACTCTCACAAAGATGATAATCATGTTCTCTTAGCTAAATCTAGAAAAGGTGGACATTGGAAGAAAGAAAAGAGAAGCAAAGATTTTAGATCCTCCTCCTATGATCCAAGGAAGAAATCAAGAGATTCCTCTCACATTCGTTGCTTCAAATGTAATAAGTATGGTCACTATGCTAGAGATTGTCAAAATGATCCCAAGGAAAGGGAAGTCAATTTAAATGAAGTTGCTGAACAGAGTGAGGATTATCTTCTTATCTTTGCTCTATCAAGCAATGTTCCTACGGACAGTAATACTTGGATAATTGACAATGGTGCCTCCAAACACATCTCGGGTTTTCGTGAGCATCTTTCAGATCTGATTGAAAAAGATACCAACCTTCATGTGGTAATCGGTGATGATGCTTGATACTCGGTAAAAAGTTCTGATACTAACTCTTTAAAACTAGATTCTAGTATTTCCTTACAACTCTGTGATATCCTTTTTGTACCTGGTATTAAAAGAAATCTTATTTCCATTTCTGCCTTAGAAGATAAGGGTTTGCAAATAGCATTTTCTGAATGGAAAGTACTTGCTTGATCTAAAAAATCTAATTTCAAAACTGCTCGTGTTATTGGAAATAGATGTGATAGTTTATATAAGCTTGCAGCTAATTCAATTCAAGCTCTCATCCATGAGGCCCCTGAATCATGCGAGCTATGGCATAGAAGACTTGGACATCTACACTTTCAAGCTCTTCCCACTCTCGATAAAATGGTTAAAGGTATGCCTAAACTTAGTTTATCTCATGATGATACTTGTAAAGGTTGTGCAATGGGTAAGAATGTAAAGAACCCTTTTCATAAAAGTGATAGTAGGGCTAAAGAAAAGTTAGAACTTATTCATTCAGATTTATGTGGTCCTATGTCTGTAGCATCTCCTAGCGGCTTCCTTTATTATGTTATCTTCATAGATGATTTCTCTAGGAAAACATGGATTTACTTTCTTAAATCTAAAGAGTCTGAAGAAGTCCTAAACAGACTTAAAGAATTCAAAGCCTTAGTTGAAAACACTACAGGAAATCAAATTAAATGTTTAAGGTCTAACAATGGAGGTGAGTACACCTCAGGTAGTTTCTATGATTTTTGTGTTAAGGCAGGAATTAAGAGGGAGTTTAGTGTTCCCTACAATCCTCAGCAAAATGGAGTTGCTGAAAAAAAGAACAGGACCATTGTTGAAGCTGCAAGAGCCATAATTCATGATCAAGACCTGCAAACTTTTCTATGGGCGGAAGCATCCAAAACAGCAGTTTACATTCAGAATAGATGTTCTCATCGTGCTCTAAAGGATGTAACTCCTAAAGAAGCCTTTACAGGAATCAAACCTAACATCAACCACCTAAGAATATTCAAGAGCCCGGTGTATGTTCATGTGCCCAAAGAAAAACGAACCAAGTTGGATCCCTCTGGAAAGAAAGGCATCTTAGTGGGATACAGTGAATCTTCCAAAGCCTTCAGGATCTACATTTCAAGTCAAAGGTATGTTGAGGTAAGTAGAGATGTAACTTTTGAAGAAGATATTGCTTTCAAAAGATCTAAAAGTTCATTATCTGATAATAATGATATGGTGATTGAAAATCAAAATTCAAAAGTTGATGCTAACCCTGAGATACAGAAGGAGTCCACTGACCTTCCGGATCAGGAAGTTCAGGATGACCCAACAGAACCCATGGACTCTACCGATATACCTCAGGATATTGTGGTCTACAAGAAGAGACCACTTTGGGTTAGAAACACGATTCAAGATGCTGAAGGATTTGCTGCTCCTAGAGGAACCTTTAGAGATAGCAAGAGACTCCAAAATCACGCCAACTACATTTCCGTGATGTGTAATATCATTGAGTCTGAACCTCACAATGTCGAAGAAGCTATATCCCATCATGCTTGGAAATCAGCCATGGATGAAGAGTATGGGTCTATCATCAAGAATGATGTCTGGGACATTGTACCCAGACCCAAAGGTAAGTCTGTTGTTTCTTCTAAATGGTTGTTTAAAATTAAGCATAATGCTGATGGTAGTATTGAAAAATATAAAGCTAGGTTTGTAGCTCGTGGTTTTTCTCAAAAGAAAGGAATAGATTATGAAGAAAATTTTGCTCTTGTTGCTAGATATACTTCTATTAGATCTATAATAGCTATTGCTGCAGCCAAAGGTTGGGAGCTGCATCAAATGGACGTTAAGACAACCTTCCTCAATGGTGTCATTGAGGAGGAAGTCTATATTGAGCAACCAGAAGGTTATGTAATCCATAAAAGAGATTCTCATGTTTGCAGGTTGAAGAAAGCCTTATATGGGCTCAAACAGGCTCCTCGTGCTTGGTATGAAAGAATTGATAAGTACTTACTAAGCTTAGGATTTTGTAAGAATGATGCTGATGCTAACATCTACTTGAAGATTTATAATGATGATATGCTTATTTTGGTTTTGTATGTGAATGATTTATTTCTCACTGGTGAAAATAAATTAATCATAAGATGTAAGAAAAAATTAGCCTCAGAATTTGAAATGAAGGATTTAGGACTAATGCATTACTTCCTAGGGTTAGAAGTATGGCAAAAATCCAATGAAATTTTTCTAAGTCAAGGAAAATATACTATTGATATTCTGAAAAGATTTAGAATGGTGGATTGTAAACCCATGTATACTCCTATGAAATCTAACTTAAAGAAGTTAAGTGTTTCTGCAGCTAACTCTGATTTTGCAAATCCATCTGAGTACAGGCAGTTGATTGGATCCTTGATGTATCTAGTCAATACTAGGCCAGATATCTGTTATGCTGTGAATGCACTCAGTCAGTTCATGAGCTTGCCTAAACTTGTTCAACTGGTTGCTGCCAAGCACATTCTAAGATACCTGCGTGGCACTATTGGTTATGGGCTGAAGTATTCACTTAATACCTCAATCTTCTTGGAAGGCTACTCAGATTCAAATTGGGCAGGAAGTGTCAAGGACAGGAAAAGTACTTCGGGTATCTGCTTCAATTTGGGCTCTGTAGTGATCTCTTGGGCATGTAGAAAACAATCTTCGGTAGCATTAAGCACTGCAGAAGCTGAGTACATTGCAGCATCTGTTGCATCCAGAGAAGCAGTGTGGCTTCGCAAACTCCTTTTTGGATTATTTGGTCAAGCTAGTGGTCCTACCACCATTCATTGTGATAATCAAAGCTATATAAAGATGTCAGTAAATCCTGTGTTCCATGACCGGTCCAAACATGTGGAAACGCACTATCACTTCATTCGGGATATGGTGCAAAGAGGCACCATTCAACTAAAGTACATTAGCACAGATGAACAGGTTGCAGATATCCTTACCAAACCCTTATCTAGAGTGAAGTTTGAATACTTCAGAGACAGACTTGGTATTGTGGAAAATGAAACCCTGATTGAGAGGGGGCTCCAATCTCAATGACTCTATCTGCAGCGCTTTGATCATTCTTTGCTTGTGTGCAAGAATGAAAAGTATCCAATCTATGCTTGTGTGCTAGATGAAAAATTGTAATTATGTAAAGACTCACTTGTGTATTACACTTTCTATGCTTGTGTGCTAGAACCATCCTATGCTCGTGTGCTAGGTGGAAGTTGTAATTCTATGCTTGTGTGCTAGATCCATTCTATGCTTGTGTGCTAGATGGAACTCTAAAGGTTCAAATTATGTATTCTCTTCTTCCCTAGTTAAGAGGGAGTGTTGTTTATAACTAGGTAAGATGGGTTCGGATTGCCTTAAGGCAACATCCGAACCCATATAGGACTGGGCCCTATCTTAAAGGGGTAACGTGCCCCCAAGTCAAGTCCGGCCCCATACCTCCACGCCACACTAAATGCACCACGCCTCAATAAAACAAATTGGCGCCAAAAGGATTAAGGCCGACTTGGGGTATATGGGTTAAAGACTCATATAAATAAAGTTAAATTGCAAACACAATTAAATCACTTCATCTCTCATGCAATCAGCGAACTAGCTCTGCAACTAAAGGTGCGAAATATAGAAGAGGATTGTGCGAACTTGTCCAAGAGGATATAAGGCATTTTTGGTGCAGACTTGGTGTATTTAGAAGGGCAGATCTGATATACTAAAAGGGATTAGATCTGGAGATTCAAGCTAAGTATTGTATTTGTGCAATTAAGATTGAATACATAATCTGACCTGTGGGTCTTTAGTGCTGGGTTTTTCCTCCTTGGAGGTTTTCCCAGGGTATTTGTGTTTGTCTCTTGCTCTCTTGTTTCATTCTTGGATTTACTTGATTATGGTTTACTAAATGCTAACAAATAATTAAATGTTACAAATCTGATTACTGAACTAGGGCACAAATTTAACAGTGGCGGGCTAATCCCACCACGTGGGACGGTAGTGTCTGCTACACGAGGTAGCAGCACTACCGGTCGGTAGGACTGCTATGCGAGGTAGCAGCACTACCGGACGGTAGCAGCACTACCGGCAAGTAGTGTCTGCTGCTTACCGGCAACAAACACTACCCGCAGGTAGGGCTTTGCCCACCGCCTTGATCTATTTCCCCTTCTTGCGCGGGATGTTTAACGGTGTTCACTATTTTTTTTAAATACGAATTAGATTTAAGTGTTAGTTTTATATTTTAGTTTGAATAATTTTTAATGTTAATTATATATATATATATATATATATATATATATTTTTTTTTTATTTTTTTTTTTTTCTTGTCAATTCAAGGCTTTGGTTATTAAATCAAATTGATAAATTTAGATTTAATTTTGAAAATAGATAATATGTTTTAATGTAATTCATATTATATTTGGTTAAATATTTAATATGGATTTTATTATTTTGTTGGAATATTGTTTTGGAAATACATAGAATCGAATGTAGTTTTTGAATGATGTATTAAATATAGGGTGTTTTATTTGATTTTCAATCAACGAATTTGCAAGTGTGTATAATGTTGATTTCTCAAAGATTATCTGAGTTCGGACTTAATGAGATTAGTTGTTCTTGCAAAGAGTTTATTTGGTTGTTGTTCTTCGTCTTGTTAGTCGTCCTGTTGTGGCATATGTTGTATCTTCTAACCAAGTGATGTATGATGACCTCGTTGTCTTAACCATGTAGTGTTTTTCCTTATGGTTAACCAAGAGTTAGTATGTCTATGTTTTTGGCCACTTGTATTTAGATAGTGGTGTTATGGCTGTCTGTTTCGCCTTATGGTTAACCAAGAGTTAGTATGTCTATGTTTTTGGCCACTTGTATTTAGATAGTGGTGTTATGGCTTTCTGTTTCGCCTTATGGTCCTTGTAGAGTGACCATGTCGTTTAGCGTCCTATGAGAGAGTGGCTTTCGAGTGGGGGCCACACCCGAAGAGGTTGGCGGGATAACCCCTTAAAAGTCAAATAATAAGTGATAACCTAATAATTGATTAGGGGGTGAGTAGTTTATAACATTATATAAGATATTGTACCCCGTGCATGGTTGAGTGCTCGTATAGGCTCAAGATGTAATGGGAAAGCCTGGAATGGCAAACCGACCACCTTGTCCTCACGAAGGGTTGGTAGGGTCCGCATGAGACTTAGATGGAGTCGGAGGTTCAGGAAAGGTTACCAGGATAACCCAGGATGGGGGTCGGGACCTCTGGAGGCCTACCTAGGGTAACCATCTTAAGCTATGCGATGACACTCTCTCTTTAGGGTCACTTGAGTATTGTGATGTTGAGTCACCTGGATATTGTGGAGTCGTATTGTACAGTCATGGAGTCGTTTTGTTCAGTCGTCCATGTCTTGCTTATGCTTGTTTGAGGGTCCTCTGCTATCTCCTAGCACGGTGGGGTGATTCCATTTTGGGATCACATGGTCGGGTGGTAGTGCCACTTCCCATCGGATGTTCTTGTTCGTACCTTCATGCGAGGATTGGCTTCGCAGGAGTTCCTGTGGTTCGTGACTCATGCTCTATCTCATGTTGGAGATTATTGTTCTTTGGTGACCTATGTGATTCATTGTATCATGAATTTATGTAACCTTGTATTTGGTGAAGATGTAAACTTTATATGTATTTTGGAAGCCATGTATTTTATGGTCAATATAATCTTAAGTTTTGGATGTTATTTATCAACTATCTATATGATTTGTGTAAATGCTTTATTGAAGGGAAAATTATATTGTTACTCTTTCAATCTTTAAATGGTGTTATCTGTTATTGTGTATGGTTTATTATGTTCTTTGAGCAATGATGGATAATTGGATTAATCGTAATTGTGGAATTTAACTTTTAGTTTACTTCTTTGTTGGTAACCCTTTAAGAATTCTGGTGTTAGTCTTCCACTTGTGTTATTATTGTGCAATGTAGTAATTAATGCACTTAATGTGATTTATACTTTTTTTTTTAAATTAATTCACCCTTAGTTGTTGGTTTTCCTTTGGGGTTCCTGGCGGGGCATTACAGTATTGTTGATGTCCGTGAGAGGAAGTTGAGCAACAAAGTTGTCAGGGAATATTTGGTGAAGTGGAAGGATCTACCAGTGGAGGAGGCTACATGGGAGAGAGAGAAGATTCTGGTGCACCCAACATTTAGGTTGCTTGAGGACAAGCAATCTTGGGGAGGGCGGACTGTAATGTCCCCTCCTTAGGCAGAGCAATTAGCATTGGAGGTTAGCCTATACCTGGCTCCCGTAGGCCGGCAGAGTGAGTAGGGAGTCTATTCAAGGGCAGAGATAGACACATCAGGGGTTTATGAACCTATTTGAGCAATTTGGGTGATCTCCTAAATTTTAGAAGGAATCCCTAATTTTTGGGGACAGACTGTGAGTTACCTGGGAAGCATCAGGAGGCCTTTGGAACCATTCTGGCAACTTTTGTCACATTTCCTAGTTTTTAGGAAGGGGTCCTAAATTTTAGGAGCCACTACCAATTAGCTCCTAGTGACATGGCATCATCAGAGAACAAGTGGCTTCAGTCAGATCACATTTTGGAGTCCCGAGGCATTTTAATGAATAAAATAGGAAATATTACTTATTTCCTAAGTTTGGGATTTAATTAAATAAATAGTTGAAGTGATCAGTTTAATCACTTAAACTTTATAATAAGGAACAAGTGGTCTTGGGTCCCACCTCCCTAGGCCAATGAAGTAATAAGTTATTGTTAATAACTTTGGGCCTCTTTTATAAATAATAGACCCTTCATTATGGATCGAACTCTACGAAGGGAAAATTATTTTATCAAACATTAAAATAAAGTACATTTTATTATTATTTCAAAAAGCTTTTGGAGGGAAAAGGATCGACCATTTGAGAGGGGAAAAAAAAAGAAAGAATAAAAGGAGAGGAGGGAAAATTGTTTCATTATGGTTGAGGATTATTTTAATATGGGAGATTGTGAGCTCTGAAAAAGAGTGTTCCAGCAGCAGAAACCCTCAAGAACGTCCATTCTTGGGAGTTGGGAAGTCTGGACGTAGCCCTACCCTCACATTCTGAAGGAAATTCATCATTTTCAACAGCAAGTTCATCATCCCAGGGATCGATTTGATAGATTAGTTCACTGAGGTGGAGGAAAGGAGACAATCTTGAGAATCAGAAATCAGTTTTGAGCCTGCAGCAGCATTTGCTGATTGATCTCAGCCCAGTCCTACCTGCAAACATCATTCCAGCAGCCGTAAAGGGCCTGTTCTGAGTATCTGGTGGTGAAATTAGCAGATCCTGTAAAGAAAGAAACTCAGTAGCATCATTACAATGCAGATCTGGGCATTGGAAGGAGAGTTCTGAAGATTCCAGACTTGCTGGGTGAAAACCACACTAATCTGGGCCGTACAAACACCAATATCAGGCTGTACAATACCTGCAGTAGCTCCATTCTTGCCTGGTATGGACCATTAATTCATTGGATTGTGTAATTCTGGTTTATTGAAATTAAAGTCAGGGGTTTGAAGTTTACATTTGTTGGTAATTATTTCTCTATAAGTTCATTGTGGTTTCTACTTTTTTTAATTCACTGTTGCAAATAGTTATCAGTCACAAGCATATTGTTTGTAACTAGGCTCAGAAAAGGGGATTCGGATTGCCTAAGGCAACATCCGAATCCCTAAAGGGCTGGGGCCCCTTTTACCAAAGCATAACGTGTAGGGCTGGACCCTTCACACCAAAGAGGGTAGCGTGCTCCTAAACAGGGCCAGCCCTATAATGAACACGCTACACTAAACCAATTTGGCGCCAAACATATATATTTAGTTAAGGCCGACTTAAAGGTTATATGCACATATAAATAAAGATCGTTTGCCAAGTTCAATTCACTCAATTCACTCATGCAATCAGCGAAATCCATCTGCTCCTTGGTGTGCGAAAATAAGAGGTGAACTGGGCGAACTTAGTCAAGGAAGAAAAAGCAATTTTGGTGCTCCTTATTACTGTTAGATGGTGCATTAAAGAGCAGACTTGGTGAATATAGAAGTGCAGACCTGGTGTATTAAAAGGGCAGATCTGATTCATTCAATTGTGCAGTTTGAAGATCCCAGATCTGAGTCACATGACTTGAGCTAAGTATTGTATTGTACAATTCAGAGTTGAATACATAATCTGACCTGTGGGTCTTTAGTGCTGGGTTTTTCCTCCTTGGAGGTTTTCCCAAGGTAATTGAGTTTATCTCTTGTGCACTTGGTTTCTCTCTTTCGTTTACTTGCTTATCATTTACTTAATGTTAATCTGAAATTAAATATTGAAAGTCTGATTGCTGGTCTGAGACACAAAAACTAACATGGTATCAGAGCTAAGGTTTTACTAACTTCAGATTTCAGTAAATTATTTGGTTGCATCTAGTTGCTGTTTGTTTTCAGATTAAAATGTCAGGTTTGAGGGCTGAAGATAGACTCGATGGAGCCCTTGACTTTGCTGCTTGGAAAGTCCGTATTCTATTGATTCTTGAAGAGAATGAACTGCTTAAATTCGTAGAAGAAGAAAGGCTGTCCCCTCCTGAAGATGTTGAAGAAAGGCAGTCTGAACAAAAATTGAGGGCAGCAGTTTGAAGTTTAAATAATGAAAATCCCAGTTAACCCAATTCTGTTTAAAAAATGAAAATTTAGGATGAAGCGCATATTTTCGGAGTGCCCGCTGAAACATGGGTAGGTGATACATTACGGTTTATTGCTGAAACAGACAATTGGGAGTATATCATAATGATCGGAGCCAAAATTAGTGGCATTGAAAGACTCTTTAAATACTGGTATTGAAAGACTTTTTAAAATGGATCCCATTCCCGGGCACTGAAATTTTTTTAACATAAATTGTAACTATCAAGTTTGATGTTACGATGAAATTACAAATCAATACAGCTGTCCAAAATGACCAATAAGCAAAACAGTCATGAGATAAATCCATTTTAAAATTGAACGAACTTGAAGAATTAAGGTGCAGAATGACTAATCCATTGTAAAATTAAACTTACTTGAAGAATTAAGGTGCGGAATAGAGGGCAGAACTCTGTAAATGATCTTTGTGTTCCGCTGCACCGTCTCTTCACATAACATGAATGCTGAGGGAGATTTGATAAAGGATTTCATTCAAGGGCTTTATCAGGGTTTGTGTTAGGAG
Source organism: Cryptomeria japonica (assembly GCF_030272615.1). Lineage (NCBI taxonomy): Eukaryota > Viridiplantae > Streptophyta > Pinopsida > Cupressales > Cupressaceae > Cryptomeria > Cryptomeria japonica. The sequence continues at coordinate 434,819,081 of NC_081410.1, forward strand.
TCCCTCGTTCTCCACTCGTACGAAGTTAATATTGTGAAAGAATTATTAAAGGTTAATATTTATCTTTTAAATATGAATATTTTTAATTTAAAATAAATAAAATTTTAATCTTGTAAATTATTGGTTATTTTTAGTGTTTATGTGAATTTACTTGAAAAATTTTATGAGTTGTCATCATGCATTGGTATTTATAACATTTAATTGTGTAATTAATTCATGTTTGGTATAAGAGAATTATAGTGATCGTAAGGAGACGGCACAAGAGTGCATTGCACTTTTAAAGGATAAAGTATCTAAATAGTCATCATAATCACCTACACTATCTACGAGTCTACACATGTTGTCTTCAACCATTTGCTTAAAGTCTCAAAGCTAATTTAATGGAAGGTTGAATTAGGAGAACTACGCTAACAAGGTAGTCTCCTCTAGGATCTACGAGTCTACACATGTTGTCTTCAACCATTTGCTTAAAGTCTTAAAGCTAATTTGATGGAAGGTTGAACTAGGAGAACTACCCTAGCAAGGCAGTCTCTTCTAAGGTGTTTGTAAACATTGCCTTAACAAAATCAAACATAGAAGAAGGTGAAAGTGAAGATATAAGTGCTTCAATTTTTTAATAATTCATTTTTTGCAAGCCACATATCATTCTCACACATCAATACATTTTTGCAATACTCAAGTTTGATCTCATAAGATTCAAATTTGAACAATGGAGATTTATGGGATTAGATAGTAAAAATAAAAATAAAAAATTGAAAGCACTAATTTTTCATACCAAAAAAATTAATTATATAACATAAGCATTAATTCTTCATTATTTTTCTAGAAGCTAAGTATATATATACTCTTCATTTAATTTAAAAATATGTATTAATTTTCTTGTCCTGGTGCCTAGGTTCAATCTAGGATAATTAAAATTTGATTGCATTATATTTATTTAATTACCTTGAATTCAAGTAAAAGAGATTTTTTTTATTTTATTTTTTATGAACTTGACTTTAATTACATGGCCTACAATTTCACCTTAAGGTTTATTTTATTTCCACTATGGTTTTAGATATGATAATATGATTGTTTACCTTTCACATTAATTTTTCTAGGGTTTTGATTGATTATTCATCCATTGCTTTACCTCCTTTCAGGTTTTACTTGTTATTGTTTGATCTTTTTGTCACCCTACCCACCCTAGATTTGGTCTTTTAGGGTTTGCATTTGTAGACACCTAAAATTCATCTTTACATCTTAACTAATTCTCATTGTCAATCATGTATCACCTCTAGCACATAGTAATTAAATAAATTATTTTGATAGTTAGGTTTCACCTCTCCCACGAACTCATTAAATATATTATATATTTAATTAGATTATTTATTTAATTAAACCATTAATATTAAGTTAATGTAATCATGTTATTTAATTAATTAACTTAATGTCCACATCCCCCTATTCATTGAAAAAAATAAAGCATTTACCATTTGATCCAAAAAATGCATCATCTATTATCTTAATCTAAAATTCCTAAAAATCTTAAATGACATCAACATTTGATCCTAGTCATCCAAATCATCAAATCAATGTATCCATTTAATTCTAGCTATGAACGAATTAAAAATTATTTTTTAATCCAAATTATCGAATCTTGAACGAAGTCAATCTTAAATCCTAATCATCGGTTCAATCAACTAAATTCTAGTCATTCATTTCCAATTACCATCTTTTTAAATCCAAATCAATTTTAGACTTCAACCATCCACTTAAACAAATCAATCTCAACACTCCATACATCAACTAGCTTGATTTATTTCCTCATCCCTCTTAGATTCGAATTCAAAAATTAAAAAAAAATCTCATATAATCTTAGCCACCCATTTCAAATAAATCTCAATCCTCTATTCTTTTGATCCCTTATTTATAAATCAATCATCATCCCTCATCCAAACTAATCAAAAAGAACCCAATGGAGCAGGTATATGTCACCACATTAAGGACTGCATGAGCAATCCAACATCAAGCATATGTAAAAACTCACTAGATTTGTATTGGCTTTTTATTTTTTAATTTACTGCATGAGCAATCCAACACCAAGCATATGTACACTCGCTAGATTTGCATTGGTTTTTAATTTTTCAATTTAAGTGTGTATTCCTAGTTGCGCAATTAGAGGTAGTGGTAGGATATAAAGTATCATTTATTCTTGTTCTTGTTTTGATCCTCTCTTTTTTATTTTCTCATCATCTAAATTTCTAGCATGCATAATGGGGACAATGCCCCAAACTATTTTTTTGTCTTTGCAGACCTATTTTATTTTTTAAAGGTTTTTGCGTGCCATATATGTTTTTTTTATGAAACATTAAATATATCACTTTTATGTCAACACGTGTTATCCATGTGTGAATTTAAATTCAACATATTCATCTAATAAAACACATACACAACCCCTACAATATATATGTCTTTGTCAATATAAATTGGCTTATGTCATTTTTTTAGGTTTTTTCTACCTTATCCATATGTCAAGTGTGTTGCATTTTTGTCTTGTATATCATTTTTTTTTTCATATTTTCTCGTATTTAAATTAATAGTTATTTGTAGCTCATTTTAATCTATTGGTGATTGAAGGATTTGTCCTCTCTAGACCTTACCAATTCAGAGAAATTCATTAGCCCCTAATCACATTTTACAAGTTCTTTATTACTATTTTTGTAGAGTTTGTACCACACTATCTATCTCTAAAATGAATTGGTACTTTTGTTCAAGCTTCAACCTCCATGACAATTTTTTGTGCATCATTTGAGCTTCAACCTCCCCATTATAGTTTTGGTGCATCCCTTTGAGCTTCAACCTCTTCATGATAGTTTTTTGTGTGCCCATCTTGTAGTGACATTTTTCCATCAATGAAATCCTTTGCTCCCTATTTCAAAATTTTCCTAATCTTTTGGTGCATATATGTTTCTTCCTTAAGTGCATGCATTGCTTGGTTTAATGTTACTATCTTGTTTCTAAAAATTTATACATTATTGTTTGGTATAATATTTGTTGTCTTCTTGTTGACCTTGGCATGACTTTTTCTTATTATACTAACCTCATATGTGTCATGAGTCCAAGGCAATATTTGAAAATATTAACCAATAGTGATTCTAGATTCATTTATAGAACAAAATTTGGAAACCTCATTCACACATATTTCTATTTGTGAAGGAATAAATAGTTTTGTGTCACTTTGGTATGGGAAAAAATATCTTAGAATAATATTAATACATTAAACTAGATCAATCCTTCTCCCATACATTGGGGGGAATATGACAAGCCTGGCTAAAATCCTCAAGGAATAATCAAGCTACATGTACTTAATTCCCCCTTTTGTTGTTGTGTTATGGATGTGATAAGGATTGTTGAGTGTGTGTAATGAACTATGTTAATGATGATCAAATTGAGTGTATTTAAAAAAATGTAGATGATATAAAATAGAAAGGTAGAAATGGAAAGTATATTTGATAAGGTGATATATAAAGGAACCCAATGCCAAAAATTAGAGCAGATTGAGCAAAATATCAGCATAGGATGCTAGTATCTAGGTGTTATGAAATCTGGAATCATGAACAAGAGTGGAATCAATGAAGATCTGAATTTCTAGTAACACTCAAACAAAAGTGGTAGGACATTAGTGTTGAGTGCTAGTGTCTTTAGGATTGATGGAATCCATAGTCTAATAATCTCTATCACAATCCACTTTATCCTTTTGTAACTTTGTCATTGTCAAAATCTCTCGAATCTAAAAACATGAAAGAAGGGAAAAGGTTGTGTTGTATAAGTGCTTTCCTCAATCAAATTCCCAGCTTGGTGTTCCAACCTCCACTATGATGATGATGATGATGATGATAAATAGTTCACACTCTTGGGGGAGCATATACAAAAAAAAATACACATAAATGTTGTAATGAAAAAGCTACATTAGATGTGAAACCATTGCTTGAATCTCACACAAGATGATGATGTAACTTTCTCTTTGGTGTCTTGCAATTGTTAGTGCGTAATATGATAATAATAATAATAATAAATAAGAAATAATACTTGACTAAAACAACATTATTATAAAATTTGTAGATCGTAGTATGCTTGATAATTGCTAGATAATTTACCTAGACGATAATGATAATTCTACTTAATAGAACATCCTCTAGGATTTGTTTCTATAGAAGGAAGTTAAATATATGTGGCTAACATATTTTTTAAATAACTATTCAAAGTAAAGATAACAAGAAAGATCGTGTTCCACCATATATCACAAGGCCAGCATTTGAATCTCAAAGTTTGGCATGTTTTGTTGGGTAAATTAACATTGGATGCTAGTGTCCTGGCACAATTTGCACTTCAAAAAGCTCGATGATAAGGAATTTATCCAATTTTGCCAAAAAGGACTCCAAATGGGCACATTCAATCATGATCAAGAACTTACACCAAAATGAGTGCTAAACCTTGCAAGAAATTATGAGCAACAACCATTTATGATGCTACATTTAGCTCGCTATTCTACGGGAGTATAAGCTTACACTCATATCCACAGTAAAGTAGAGAGAACCCAAAGTCGGATCACTAAAGTGAGAGAATGACTCTAAATGTAAAGATGTGATAGCCCCCATACTTGGGATCTTATCAATCCAGAACAACATTCATGCAACATACACAACATAAAGCATACACAAGGCAAGCATTGAGAAAACAAAATGCATACAAGAAGCAAACACAAAGAAAATATGAACCATACATGTTGCAAACATGAAGCATACATGTTGTAGACATAAAGCATGCATATTGCAAACATGAATCATACACAAAAGGCAAAAGGAATATAAGAACAATGTTAATATGCTTTAAAGAAAATAAAAATTTAAAATCAACGAGGTAAGGAGACCTTAGTATAAATGGTTGTCCCCATACGAAGCATAATTCCCAAAATATTACAAACATATGGAGAAATTCAATCAATACATATAGCAAACACATGCAATGACTCAATCAATACAAATGCATACAGGAACTCAATTACTACAAACGAATAAGGGTGCATGACTTGAGTGATAGCTCGCTTTGTCACTAGGGGCCATGCACCCTCATGCATCACAAGTTGGAAAGTTGTGTTATGTTGGGTGAACATGGATGGAAAACCTCATCATATGAAGCACACAATTTAATAAGTTACATTATGCTAGGTGGTTCATAGAGTACACAAATTCACAAGATAGAAAGTCACATTATGTTAGGTGAACATGCATTGCTAATGGTAAGCCATACGAATTCTATTGGCTAGCAAGTTGTGTAATGTTGGATGATTCATAGACCACCTATGCTTCAGGGAGCATAATAAATGATGGCTCAAAAAATAGTAAGTTACATTGTGTTAGCTAATTAAGGTAAATCTTATGAATTCCACTAGCTAACAAGTTGTGTCATGTTAGGTGATTCATAGATCACCAATTCTTTTGGGAGTAATAAATGTCGGATCATATTAGTAAGCTACATTATGTTAGGTGATCAAGGTAAGTCATATGAATTCCTCAAGTGACCATATGTGTTATGTTGGGTGATTCATATACCACCAATGCTTTAGAGAGCATAAGAAATGTTGGACCACAAACTAGAAAGCTACATCATGTTAGGTGATCAAGGTAAGTCATATTAATTCCACTAGCTAACAAGTTGTGTTATATTGGGTGATTTATGTTGGAATCCAATAACACTGAGATAGGGGTGAATCAGTGTTATACTGGAATTATCAATTTTAGCCTTATTAAAACATGCATACACCAACCAGTATACCGATACATACAAAATTGAAAGAAGTAAAGCAACCAATACGCCAATCACATAAATGAACACCATAACACACAAAATTATATGTGGAAAACCTCAAAGAGGAAAAACTACAGTGGTATTTGTGACCCACAATATCAATCCACTAGCCATATGAAGAGATATTACAAAATATAGGGGCCTGCACTTACAGGAAGGCTTACAGCCTAGAGCACGCTGCTCAATCATAAAAGGAGCCTCACTGACTACATACAAATCTAGAATACAATCCAGAGAAATGATTGAAGTGCAAAGATAGCATCTTCTATGCCTGAATACAGTTCCAGTTAAGCTATGTTTGTACTGGTTTGAAACCCTAAACCCTTTACCAGAATACCCCTTTACAAAAATATCCTCACATACATGATCTCTTTGATATAGTTTGCATTAAATAACATCATCTATATTCGTATCCATATCATTTTCTCACAAAATGATCTATCCAATTGACCTATATACCCTATATAATTTATCATGCCTTATGTCGGCTTACAAAGATATTTACAATATCAAATTACATGTCGGCTAGATAACATAAATACATGAATATCAAAAACAATTGTCGATGTTGGATCCAAAAGATGTCGCCCTCCAATACTAATAACCTGATTCTAAACCATGTCAGCCTGCATTGTCGGTAACCAAAGAAATCCTTCCATCTTGTCGGTGTCGGTGTCAGTGAAGTGTCTGCATGTACACAATTGAACCAAAACATGAAGTCGAAACAAGATACCATATTGCCATCAATGACAACATAGTGAAACCAACCAATTGGGTGTCAATTGCCAACTATATCCCCCTTTGACATTGATGACAACACTCATGTGAAAAATGGTCAAGGTTTCATTTGTCAATTTCATTCTGAACCTGCTCCCCCTGAGTTGAATATCCATCAATACAAAATACTCCATATCTCCTTATCTCCCCCTAATGTATACAACTCCCATTTTTTTTCTTTTTCACATCTATATCACTCCCCCTTTGACATCAATGCCATCAAAAATTCCAAAAAGAGTACCAAAAATCCAAAACCGGGACGAAAAATGAAAAGATTGTAGAATGAATATCCCAAAAAAATACCTTACCGGAGCTTTATATATTTGAAAATTTCTAGATATGCCTTCTCCAAAAGCTCTAGATAAGTATCCCAAACAGATTTGAAAGTGTCGAAAATAGATACAAGTCCACTTAGCATATGGGCAATGACTCTTTCTCATTTAACTCTTTTGGTGTGGGCTTACCAACCATATCTATACACTCCTTCTTATGTACACTAAATGAATCCAACCGGGGACTCACCAAACCTCTAAGACTTCTGGCTCTTCTTATGATTTTGTCTTTTTCTTTCTCAAGAACAGAAATTTGGGCTTCCAAAACCAAAATCTGACCATCAATGGATGTAGTCAATGAATTCAATCCATCAAAAGAATTGGCTATACTTGCAATTTTCTCCCGAGCTTCCCTAATCCTCTTATCCAAATTAACTGTAAGTACATATGTGTTACAACATACCCTATAAATATTTGTACACTGCTTTAAAGAATTGTCTATCAATTTCAACTTTTCATTAATATTCTTTCTCTTAGACTCAATCACTTGATCAAATGTAGCTCTTTTTGCCTGTGTGAACCTCTCCAGTGATTGTCGGTTTGAAATCTGTTGTAAGGATTGAAAATCCTTTGAAGTGTGCTATGTAATTGTCTTAAGTTTGTCGAATTGGCTCACTTCTCTGTCAAACTTGCACTCCAGGACTAGTTTATGCAAAACAATGATAGACTGATCAATAATCCCTTTATGCATAGATCCCTCCTTCAACATTTAATATGCATCCATCATCATGAGTTCAGTAAGATTCATCTTGGTTATGCTTTTCTTTTCAACATGCGAGGTGTCAATTGACAACAATGATGGACTTACTATCGGTTCCTGTCGGATTCCCCTTTCTTCTCCTCTAGTGTTTTGTCCTTTATAGCTTGCTCACTTGCACCGATGGCTTCGCCACTTGGTGCAATCTTTGTAACTGTCAGTTCCTCCCAAGGAAATGTAGCCTCAACCTGCACATTTGTATCTGGAGGATTGTTGTCCTCAACATTAGTATCATGTACATTATCAACCTCTACACTCTCTGTATTTGTCGATATCTCAACATTTACTTGTACATTTGTATCTACTGGGGGCTTAATTTCCACTATCTTGATGTTTTTCAAAATTGAGGGTGAAGTACCCATAATACCCTTTCATTTCCCTTCAACCGGGATGTCTGCAGTATCTGTCAGATTCCGGTGAAGTATTAAAACCTCAATTCTCTTCAAAGAACTTAACCCATGCCTTGTGGGTCTCCTTGATTATCTCATTTACTCTTCCTAATATAAGACTGATTATTCTATGTTTGTTGTTAAAGATTTTCCTATCTGCAACCTCAAGTGTCTTATCCATTTCCTCTAGAGTAATAGAAACACAAACAAATAACAACTCTTGTATCTTTATATGCCTGTCCTCTTGCATTGTTGATAGTCTCCTAGCATCTAACATATCATACAATTTTGTCGGTATTTGGTTTTCAATTTCTATCAAGGCTTTCTTATAAATATCCAAATATAGCAAAACTGCTTCCTCTACTTCCCTTTGTTCATCTTTTTCTAAATGTTCATAGTAAAATTGTACATTCTTTAACATACCATCCTTAGTGATTTCATCAACTAACTATGCACAAGTTTTTGGTAGAATGATAGTTACATTACTAGATTCAGTTGCCAGATCAATGTTAGCCTTCTTCTTCCTTTTTCCAGTAATGGATGGAACTGAAGGTGTTTCTTTTGGAGCTCATTTTTGTGTTGATAACTTGAATGTAATTTTCCTAGCCGGTTGCTTTTTAGCCTCTACCTTGGTTTCTTTTGTTTTCTTCCTTATAACCCTTTTGAAAGTCAGGGGTGTGTCATCCTCAAATGTAGACTCTGTTGCAATAGGCTCAATGACTACTTATGGTTCTTTTCTCTTCCTGCCTTTCTTTGGGACAACATCAATCAATGCTTTGATGTCTTGTGAAACTTTTTCTACAAATTTACTTGCCTTACCTTCCTGCTTCTCTCTCTTCTTCCAGTTGAAATCTGTCTCAATCTCTTGTGTCTTCTGCTTAGTAGTACCACAGGGCTTCTCAGCTTCATCAATAGGTGCATCAATCAACATCTCTACATAAGCATCTAAAATTCGTGTATCAACTTCATAGCCCATTTCCTCAATCTAGATCTTCCAGGGCTTGACTGCTTCCATGAGTGTTTCGTCTTTTTTCACCATGAAGCATATGTCAGTTGAGTATTTCTCCACAATGTGCTTAGGAATCATTTCTCTATATTTCATAGCCTTCTGGAACTCCTTAAAATAACCCCATACTTTGTCATCTCTTTGACTACCTAACAAAGCAATTAACTGTTTCAGTTGCCTCCCTTCTGGGATATCAAATGTCCATTGTCTCTTCCCAAAACTGGGAGCCTCATTGATGAAAAATTGCATTAAACAAACAATTAGGTTACCATACTGAAAAGTCCCTTTCTTTTCTCCTTTAATCTTTCCTAGGTTTATCAACAGTTGATCCAACATCCAACCACATAGATCCAATTTCTCATTTTCTCTCATCATCTTATAAGTTGTGTAAATGCAAGAGCTAGAAACAAAATTCAATCAGTTTAATTGAGTTACCTTGTAATTGATGACCATGCTATCGAATCTAATGTTAGTGTCGGTGATAGTGTTGATTCTCATAGATCACCTGTCCGAAGTTGCGTCGATAATCTTATTGACATGATCATTAGAAACCTTCTTATCTGGATGTTGCCAACCTGTGGTAAACCGGTGATTGCCCCGATGGCCTCCTTCATGATCTTATATGATCTATCTATCCAGAAAAACTCTCCATGCACTTTGCTCAAAACATACCTAATGGTTTCATCTTCTAATTCTGGAATATCCAGAATGTCGGTAAACCCTAAATCCTTAATGTGCTTGTACTTAGATTTAATCTTTCTAGAATCTCCCATTAGCTCATTCATGTACATGCCTTTAATATCAGACATTCCCAAATCTTCAATGTGTCAATGAACGAAAGCTCTTACATCTTCGACATGCACAACTCCTTTCGGGACACAAGAAAAGGTGCAAACTGAATCATCGAGGGTAGCCACATGCGGATATTGCTTAAAAGTTGGTCTGGGACGGTCCTTGACCTCAACTACAGTTGGATTTGCAACAAAGATAGGTACAGATGATGATCCCACTTCCATGATTAAAGAAAAATACCTGTGAATCATTGTCGGTGAAAAACCTTAATGACCTCTTCCAATCGCTGGTGAAATCGCTCAAGAAGATATCTGATCGCACTGAATCGCCTTTAATCGCTCTGAATCGCTCTTAATCACACTAAATGCAAGGTGATAAAAAATGAAATAGATTCAACCTTTTATCCTCCAAGAAAAACCCTAATCTTTCATTAACATCAATGACTTCCGGTGAAAGATACTGAATCTCAATAAAACATCTCCATGCTGGATAAGCATCTCCAATACCTGGAACATCTTCCAGAACCTCTTCCTGGGGTATATGTAGCATCTTCATGAATTTTTCCTACCCTTAAGGCATTTGCCTTAGTTACTGGATGAGCTTCCTGCCACTACAGGAGCAACCTCTTTTGCTAGATAAGTAATCAGAGCATTCCCATCTGTTGATTATTCTTCAATCTTCCTGACCCATCTCTGGGTATAATCTTGTCAAATTTCATTAACCTTTTCTTTTCCTTTCTCATTTGATCCTCCATTACCAACCAGTGGATTTCTGCTTCTACAGAACTTAGCAATATGTCCAACCTCATTACATGCATAACATGTAACATTGTTCTTTTGAATTGCTTTGCTAAAACCGATATAATTGCTTGACCTGCACTAATTAGCCATATGTCCAAATTTTCCACATGCATAGCATTTAACATTCATTCTACAATCTTCTATCTTATGACCATACTTATTACATTTAGAACATTGACCGGGAGCAGAATCAGGGTTCCAATTTGCTCTGTTTCTACATTGCCTAGCCATGTGACCAAATTTATTGCAAACAAAACGTCTACCATTAAATTTATAAGCATTAAATTGTCATACATGTACCTTATGGTTTTGATCTTCATTTGCAGTACTGGAACTCTGTCCTTGCTCAAATCCAAGTCCACTAGAATCTCCATTCAACCTTTGTCTCTTCAATAATTCATTTAGCTGTGTTGGACTAATCTTAAAATTTTCCTTATACTTACTTGCAATAGTCAGATCATCGCTCAAAATTATCATTTGTCTCTCAAGCTCTTGTTCATTACTTTGGGATTGTACTAAATCAGTTCTCAACATATCATTCTCATGAACCAACCTACCACATTCTTCAAATTTGTTCTTCAAAGATATAGCAAGATTTCCTTCCTTTTTCTTCTGGTCCTCAATCTCTTTAGAAATTCTCATAGTTATAGCTTGCATTTCATTTTTCATGACCATGTTCTCCTGACTCAGCTGCTGACACTGTTCCTTAAGTGCATCTTTCTCTTCATCATCCTAATTTTGCAAAAGTTTCTTCCTCCTAGCTTGTACAGATGACAACCTCTCATGTAGGACAAGAATTAATTCCTTAGCAGAATTCAATTCAACTTGTAGCTTTAAGTTCTTCATCCTTCAGCATCATAATCTTTGAGTGCCATCTCAAGTTGCTTCTCCAAACCCATATCCATGGATTTCGGATCCAGGATCTCTCTCAAGTTGTTAAACTTCCTCCGAGGCACAAGGCTCTGATACCAATTGTTGGAATCTAATAACACTAAGAAGGGGGGGGGGGGGGGGGTGAATCAGTGTTATACTGGAATTATCGATTTCAACCTTATTAAAACATGCATACACCAACCGGTATACTGGTACATACAGAATTGAAAGAAGTAAAGCAACCCCCAATCACATAAATGAACACCATAACACAGAGAATTATATGTGGAAAACGTCAAAGAAGAAAAACCACGGTGGGATTTGTGACCCACAATATCAATCCACTAGCCATATGAAGAGACATTACAAAATATAGGGGCCTACACTTGCAGGAAGGCTTATAGCCTAGAGCACATTGCTCAATCACAAAAGGAGCCTCACTGACTACATACAAATCCAAACTACAATTTGGAGAAATGATTGAACTGCAAAGATAGCATCTTTTATGCTTGAATATAGTTTTGGTTAAGCTCTGTCGGTTTGATGTAGAGGTCGGCAGCAGTAGGGTGATAAACTCACCCACACACCTCTGGTCTTCTTTTCCGGTTATGTTTCACACCTCAACTGTGAAATCAACTTCTCACCACTAACCAGATTCACACACGCATGCCCACTTCCTAAGACCTATCAAGATATTCCACAATGCTTATTTAAAGCACAAGACAAGTATTGGATTTTGAGGACTAGACAAGCCTACCGGTATAGATCTATAGATTTCATAGACTTATCGGTTCAGGTTTACCGGTTAGTAGCCCTACTTTCCTGTTTTTAGATACTTTTCTCCAAATAACACCAAACAACACTTTAACCAAATTTAGGTTTTAGATACCCTTTTGGGACCACTATGATATTCAAAAAGATTGGATTTCCACCCTATTCTTGCATTCTTCAACACGTACTTGGTTACAGGCCTAATTGATTAGGTTAGACCGGTTTCACAAAAGAGGTATAGAGAATGGCATCACAGAAAGGTTCCAACTTTTCAGGAAGTTTCTACTATGTTCAAACACCCAGTTTCAACATTACAACTCATCATCTCATCATTGTTCATTGTCTACTCAAAGAAACTCATCTAATCTAATCTAAACCCTCAACCAATTTAGACTAGGGCTTGGTGGCACTTTACCAACCAACTCCTTGTTGGCATTTTGATGATTATGTTGTGATTGCCATTGATGGACACACACTTGCTATGAGATCACTTTGAGAATGTATGAATTATGCTCAACCAGTAATTGTTCCAAACCGGTATCATGTTGTAGTCTTTAGACTACTGTTGTTATGCAGAAAGTGTTTACCGATCTCAAGCGGTATAAAGACCCAAGTGGCATAGAGAGATCAAGCGGTTTAAGGATCTCAAGCGGAGCGGAGCAAAGGAGCCACAAGTAGCAGTTATCTTTTTCCAATCTTCAAGTTTTGTCAACCAAAAATCTATTTGAACTGGTATTACTCTGAGTCACCAACCGGTAATTGGAAAGTTGGACAAACTGGTAATGCTCTGTGATGAGTTACCAACTGGTATATTTTTATGATGAGTTACCATCCATTGACACTTTGACGGTGTTTTTATGTCGTGTTGTCAAATGTGTCTAGATATAATGAACCTAGGAACTTGTAATGAAATCCTATTGGACCGACATGAAATCAAATTCCTTTTAAGGACATCATGTCTAGGGTTTTGAGAGAGAGAGAGTATGCGAGTATAGCTGTTAGGTTTTGTAGTGGTTGAAAAACCTCTTGAATGTGCGATCTTAACTGAGAAGATCAAGTCTGTGAGTTGTAATAGAGTAAGGAGTTACTGAAGACTGAAGTAATGCTAAAATGCATTCGCTATGAGCTACAATGGATCTTAGCAAGCAGACTATGCCATTTGCTAGATCATTCACTTGTTGATTACTCACATCTTTGACAAGTTAGAAACCCTTAACCGGGTAGGCCCAGAAAAGCCTTTGTAAATCCTCTAACAAGGTGGTTCACATCCGTGGATCTGAAATCCTCTCACCCCCCCTCTTAGTATTCATCACTCCTCTGACCTCGCCCCTCTGGAATCTCAAAATATACATCCCTAACTAGCATTCTACCCATGACCATTGGATTGCAATGAGTAGAATGTAAGTTAGGGCCTTACTTGCATTATAACCCTTGAAAATGGAGGTTTCAACCTGCATAAAATAAACGTTTGTAACTTCTAATAAAATTTACTTTGGCAGGTCAGACCAAATGCATTGGAAAGGTGTTTCAGAGTTACTCCTAACCAGATCAAAACTTCATCAGAAATTCTCACACTCCGTACAAATCATACGGAAAAATTTATGTATGGCGAAATCAAATTTGTCTTATATTACTTTCTCCACCAAACTTTACAAAACCTTCAACAACCACTCCTTCCTACGATTCTCCACATATTTATAAACTTCTTCCAACATCCATAACCAACTTTTGAATAGTTAGGACCATTGGAAGTAGTTGCCATTCTACCGGCAACTTTGAAAAGTTGCGGACAACACCGGTTATTAACTACACCGATTATTAACAACACTGGTTATTAACAACACCGATTATTAACAACCTAGATCTTATGATAACACATCCAAGGTCATTATTTACTCCAATACCAAAGACACCATACTAGGCATAATAACTTTGAAAAATCCAAATTCCAAGCCTTCATGGCCTAATAGACCTCTAGGTTTATATGCTCACCTAAGAGATTATTGACCATACAAAATAGGCATTTAGTTACATAAAGGTTGTGATAGTTATGATACTAATTGTTAAGTACATATGCCAAGCTAACAAGATGAGAAGGGGGGTGAATCATACAAACTTAATCTTCAATATATTCAACAGATTCAACCTCAATATCTTAAACAGATATATGTAATCAAAACTGTAAGACATGCAATCTTAAGAACACATAATCATAACAACACTCATAACACCAGATTTAATGTGGAAACCCAAAAAGGGAAAAAATACTATGGGATTTCAAACCCACTAAGAAATATACTCTTCTAGAGTATGCTCGGTTAAAAGCAAATCTTGTTAAAGATTACAAACACATTGCTAGATGTGACCCGGTTAAGGGATTTCCCTCAGAGCTGTTAGGATCTTCACCTTGTTAGAGGTGACCTTGTTAAAGGGTTTCAAACACTCAATCAGAATGTCACCTTGCTAGAGGGTTTTACAAATAAGACTATTAAGTCCACTCAGTTAAGAGATTTTCTGTCACTTCACAAAATAACAGTAATAAAAATATATCTGCAACTTTGCATCTGAAATGCTAAAGCAGATTCTTATTTGCTCAATACAATCTAATCATAGGACTTATCTTGTCCCTCTGTTGGGCTCTATACTCTGTGATGCCCTCCTAAATGGCACAATGTTAGTCTATGATCAAAGAACACAAAACACACAAGATGTTAGAGTTAATCAATCAAAAACTAAAACATAAAGGCATTCCAAGAGAGATACTAAAAACACATGCTAATGAATCTAACTAAAGAAGTAAGACAATGAGATATCTCCAACTATCTCTTAGCATGAGATTAGCTCCTTCTCCCTTGTTCCTCTCATCTCCAAGTTCCAAAATAGTGTAGCTCTCAGCAGCTTTTTGCACTATGGATGCTTATGGAGGATTGAGATTGTAGAATAGCTCCAAACATGAAATGAAAAGCTATTTTAATGCTAAAATGATGTGTTTTAACCAAAAAGACAATATTTAGTTATGCTATTGCTAAATGCTCTCTAAAATGGCTATAGTCTAAATGCTTACAAGTTTTCAGGATCTGGATTATGAAGGAATGGGCTCTATTTATAGGAAAAATGGAGCGATGGATGGCCAGGATTGAAAGGTTTAATCAAGGGTCAAGCTTGAAAGTTGGGGATCCATGTGCACAATTTGCACCAATGAAATGGTGACAAGTGTCAACACAGGATTGGGTTGAGAGAAGAGGTTGGAGGCATTAAAGGCCTGAGAAGACCTCATGGTTATCTAAAGGCTAGGAGTCAAGCCTAAATTAGGATTACCCACTGGATTAGGAGTTAATCCAAGGATAAACCTTTGTGCAAATGATTAAGAGATAATCATGGTCAAAGCATTGAAGGCTTGATGAGACCCTTGGGTTGGGTAGAGGTTGAGTCAAAACAAATGTTTTAACCATGTGGGAGAGTTGAATTAACCATTAATGGTTATTGGAGACTTTGTGGATTAAGTGGTTGAAAGTTGGAAGCCTTTAATGGTTTTCAAAGACTTTGGGGTTTTTGGTGGTTGAAGGTTGAAAACCTTCAATGGTTATCCAAGACTTTGGGCCATTTGAGAAGTGACTCCATTTTGCTTAGGAATGTGACAATAATTAGGGGATGGATTAGGCTAATTAGGAAGGGGTTAGAAGAATCTAGAAGGGGATTAGATTTTTGCAAGTGGATTTGGTGGGTGAGGGAAAATAGGATTTTATTGAAATAAAAATTCATTTATTTCAAAATGTGTGCAAGTTGCATTTGTAGGAAAATGCAAGTGGGGGGGTTTTAAAATGATTTAAATAAATGTTAATTTATTTAAAAGAGGAAAAGGGGGATTTAATTAAATAAATAGATTTATTTATTTAATTAATGGGAATTTGATTTTAATGAATTAATTAAAATAAATTGAATAATTTATTTAATTAATAGAAGAATGTTTGGGGATGATTTAATTAAATATTAATTTAATTAATTGGTGGCTAGTGGATTTTTAATCAAATAAATACGAAATATTCATTTAATTAAAATGGACAGATTTGTGTGACTACACTCTGTTAATCAAACAGGTCTTCAAGCTTCTGTGCTCGGTAATCACTATGTAGCATCCTTGTGCTTACACTTGCCTGCATACATTGTTTATCAACAGTTCCTTATTTATAAACAATTTGCTAACCGTTGAATCTCCTTGATCACATTTCCCATTATCAATCATAGCCATCAGATCTTCAAACTTGACCAGGTTCAATGTATCCTTTGATCTGAAAACGTTTTACCTTGCCTTGGAACTTGCATACATTTCTTGGAACTTGTGCTAAGGTATTGTGGTTCAATCTGAGCTATAGATCTTTCTGCTGATCTTCCATTGTTATAGATCCTTAACAAACTTCATGCATGACATACCAATCATTTAATCAATTCCAGCTCATCATCTTCCTTCATTAAATAACGCATGTATACATCCAATGCATTCTGTTACAGCTCGGTTGCAACTCGGTAAATACTAAACTTCACTCGGTAGACATTCCGCCTTCATTAACCAATAGCGATAACCTTAGGGTTTACCGACTAGGTTCCTTAGGGTTTACCGACTAGGTTCTTTGCTCGGTAACATAGTATAGTATTAACCTTACAATCAATAACAGATGTAGGATATCAAAATAATCTAAACATCATGATCTCATCATTGTCTAACTCGGTAATAGTTGCCCATTGAATAACTTATTCCTCCCCTTATTCATCACATTCTTTTTGTGTCTTTTACCGACATCTTTATACTCATCAAATCATACTTCTTAAGATATGGCAACATCATATTGAATTAGAAAATCAATTTCTTGACATCAATGACAAAATAATAATATTAAGATAGTAAACATCGTTAATCAGTTATATCCATAATCATCAACAACCTTCTCAATATCCTTATTGAAATGCCAATAATCTCTCCTTGTCTATTATAATGCCAACAATCTCCCCCTTTGGCATTGATGGAAAAACCAATTGATTTGACCTAATTGATTCGGATTCAGATTGTTGTGAGATTCTGAAATGCTCTCCCCCTGTCATCAGTCTTCTCCCCCATACATTAGTCTTCTCCCCCTTTGACAACAATGCCAAAAAGTAAAGAACTAAAACATGATTTCTTCCGCTGAGAAGTGAATTCCTTGTTGTTATGTGTCAACTCAGTCTCGGTCAGAGCATTATGTCTTCAATTCCTGTTCCCTGTAATTATTTTCTGCACACCTTTAGAATATCTCCTAAAGTGTGTAAATAAGCATCAATCCACACATAATATTCAGTAGATTCATTGAATGTATGCTTTCACCGAACTCGATCAGTGAGTAGAAGATAGGGGTAGGACCCCTAACTTACTTCTAAGATACTCAAAAGTGCCCCTTGGCAGTGGCTTGGTGAAGATATCTGCTATTTGTTCCTTTGTGCTAACATACTCCAACACCACTTTCTTCTCTTGAGCTTCTTCTCTAAGATAATGATATTTGATAGAGATGTGCTTTGTCTTAGAGTGCATAACAGGATTCTTTGAAATGTTAATGGCACTAGTATTGTCACAGAATATAGTTACTGGCTCGGTAACTTTCTCATTTATACCTTCCAATAGTTGTTTGATCCATGCTATATTGGTACAATTCAATGTTGCAGCAACATATTCAGCTTCTGTTGTTGACTGTGAAACACATCCTTGTTTCTTGCTAAGCCAACTCACTAGTCTTTCTCCTAAAAAGAAAGCTCCACCACTTGTGCTTTTCCTGTCATCTATGTTGCTTGCCCAATCAGTATCAGTATAAAATTTTAAATCAAAGTCATTTCCTTTTTGATATACTAAGCCATAATCCTCAGTACCTTTCAAGTATCTGAAAATTCTTTTAATTGTTGTCATGTGTGTTTCCTTGGGATCTGCAGAAAATCTTGCAACTATACTTACTACATGTGCTATGTCTGGCCTGTTGTGAACAACATATTGTAGCTTTCCAATCATAGATCGGTAAAGTGTCTCATCAACAGATGCAGATTCATCATTCTTTGATAATTTACAGTTGGTAGTCATAGGAGTACTTACTGGTTTTGAGTCCTCCATTCCAAATTTCTTCAAGATTTCCTTTATGTACTTGGATTGAGTAATGAAAATCTCATCTTTCATTTGCAGTATCTGTAAACCTATAAAATACTTTATCTCACCGATTAATGACATCTCAAATTCTTTGCTCATTTCATTTCCAAAGTTCTTGCATAAAGAGTCATTTCCACAAAAGATAATATCATCAACAAATATGGCTGAGATTAGTATTCCATTTTCATCATTCTTCATGTGCATATTGTTGTTTTCACTTGTCCTTATAAAACCAATCTTGATCAAATAAGAGTGCAATCTCTCATACCATGCTCTAGGTGCTTGTTTCAAACCATATAATGCTTTGTTCAATTTACATTCCTGATCTTTATTCTTGTCTTCAACAAATCCTTCAGGTTGTTCAATATAAACTTCTTCTTCTAATATACCATTCAGAAATGCAGATTTGACATCCATTTGATATACTTTGAAATTCTTGTAAGCAACGTATGCCAACAATGTTCTTACTCCTTCAAGTCTTGCCACAGGTGCAAAAGTCTCACCATAATCAATTCCCTCTTCTTGAGCATAACCTTTGCAAACTAGTCTTGCTTTATTTCGAATGACCTCACCTTTTTCATTCAGCTTGTTTCTAAAAATCCACTTTGTACCGATTACATTTTTGTCCTTCGGTCTTGGGACCAGTGTCCATGTGTCATTCTTCTTGATTTGATCAATCTCTTCTATCATAGCATTTACCCAATCTTCACTGTTAAATGCCTCTTTCACTATTCTTGGTTCAAATTCAGATATCAGACATGTGTTCTGTCTCAGTTTGTTTCTTGTCATCACTAGATCATCCTTATCTCCTATAATATGACTTGATGCATGATTCCTTCTGACATACTTGGCTAATACAGGCTCGGTAGGCTCTGTATGATCTTCTTCATCACTCGGTAACAAAATATCCTCTTTATTTTCTTCAGTAACTCTCTCGGTAGGACTTGTTGGTTGAACATAGACAAATTCTTCATAATCTTCTGGTTCCTTAGAATTTGCTTCATCATTTCTTTCTGCAAATTCATCAATTTTCACATTTGCACTTTCTACTATTTTGTTAGATGATTTGATCAGACATTTAAATGCTTTACTTCTAGAAGAATAACCAAGAAATGTTCCTTCTTCACTTTTCTGATCAAACTTTCCATTTCTATCATCTTTGTGTACATAGCATCTACTTCCAAAGATTTTGAAGTAACTTACATTAGGTTTCTTGTCATACCAGATTTCATATGGTGTCTTCAAGGTTCCTTTCTTCAGTTGTACTCGGTTCAGGGTGTAAACTGTTGTGCTTATTGCTTCTCTCCAAAATGTTTGTGGCACTTTCTTTTCTATCATCAAGGTTCTGGCATAATCCACAATAGATTCGTTTCTTCTCTCAGCTGTCCCATTTTGTTGTGGAGTTCTTAGTGCAGATACTTGCCTCTTTATACCATGATCATTGCAGCATAAGTTAAATTCATCAAATGTAAACTCTCCTCCTCTATCTAATCTAAGACATTTCAGTTGTCTTCCTGTTTCATTTTCAACTCTTGCCTTGTACCATTTAAACATTTGAAAAGCTTCTGATTTTTCTTTTAAAAACATTACTGACATCATCCTTGAGTAATCATCCACAAATAATATGAAGTACTTATCACCATAATAACTCCAAACTTTCATAGGACCACAAAGATCAGTGTGCACAAGATCTAAAATTCCCTTAGAAGTGTAGGACTTACTTGTAAAGCTTGATCTTGTCATCTTGCCCATTTGGCATCCTCAGCACATAGCATTCTTAGGTTTCTCAAGACTCGGTAGACCTCTTACTCGGTGCTTCTTGCTTATTTTGATCAGATTATCAAAATTTACATGACAAAATCTTTTATGCCATAACCAGGTATCATCTATCTTTGCATAAAGACACTTATTCCGAGTTGAGTCAAGGTGAAATGTGTTACCTTTTGTTTGAGTCCCAGTAGCAGCTAACTTTCCATGCTTGTCATGAACTTTGACAATTCCTTTTTGAAATTCTATTCGGTAACCTGTGTTGTTTAGTTGTGCTACACTCAACAAATTATATTTCAAACCTTCAACCCAATAAACATCATTACATTTAGCATTGTCAAGAAGTGTTATGGATCTTTTACCTTTCACTGGACATGGTGCATCATTACCAAATCTTACATAACCTCCATCATAATCTTCTAATTTAACAAACTTGAGTTTATCACCTATCATGTGATGTGAGCATCCACTATCTATGATCCAAGAGTCATTAGTATTTATGTGAGATATTAAAGCTTTTTCTTCATACCTTTCTTCATCTGATCCATCTTCGATAGCCACATAAACAACTTCTTCTGTATCAGTTTCATCTGATTTATCATCATTGGATTCCTCATCAGCTATTAGACATGTCTTTTTATCTCTTCTTTTGAAGTCTCGGTGTCCTCTCTTTTCAGTAGAATCTTTGTCAGGGCAATTAGAAGCCATATGTCCTATTCTATCACAATTGAAACATTTCAAAGGCAACTTTCCTTTGTACTTACCTTTTCCTCTTGATAGCCTTCTGGCTAATAGTGATTCAAACTCTTATTGCTTTCTGATTTCTTCATAAAGTTTGTGTACCTCCTCCATGTTTTTGCGAAATCTTTCACTTGCTCCACTGTGATTCCCTTCAGAGTACTTATACTTTCTATCATTGTAATCATCAGATTCATCAAGATGAAAAGAACTAAATGCAGACTCAATTTTATTTACCGAAGACCCACTGTTATCAAAGTTACTTAACTCAAATGCATGTAGCTTACCAATAGTAGCATCCAAAGAAACTGGCATATTGGGTATAGACCTCAATTCATTGATTGCAGAGACTTGGATTGCATAAGTTGGTATAAGGGTTTTTAATAACTTACTTGTGACATCCTTCTCTTCAATGGTTCCTCCTGCTCCTTTGTTTTGATTGACAGTCTCCTTTAACCTTGTATTGTACTGGGTTATGTTCTCACCTTCATTCATTCTCATGGATTCAAGTTGTCCTCTTAGACTGTCCACTTTTGC
Organism: Cryptomeria japonica; assembly: GCF_030272615.1. Classification (NCBI taxonomy): domain Eukaryota; kingdom Viridiplantae; phylum Streptophyta; class Pinopsida; order Cupressales; family Cupressaceae; genus Cryptomeria; species Cryptomeria japonica. Next base: position 434,840,630 of record NC_081410.1, read on the forward strand.
TCTTTGAACATGTTCATCACCGCCATACACAGATATGAGCTTGTCCCACATTGCCTTGGCATCATGCAGCCTTCTAGATCATTAAACTCTGAGTTGGTCAATGCAGATGTTATTTCAATCATTGCTTGAATATGTTCTTGTTTTGCCTTTATCTCTTCCATTGTCAATGGATAGGTGCTCGGTGAAATGAAATCATTCTCCAGATAATATACAACATATTCTCCAACTCCTGATAGGTGCAGCTTCATCCTTTTCTACCATGTAGAGAAGCTTGACTTGTTCAGCTTCGGTGCATCCCTCTTATACATCTTTGGATATTTTCCTCAAGCACCTTTAAACTTTTCCTCCCGAGTCCAAAGCTTTGATACCAATTGATAGTTTTGATACTAATTGTTAAGTACATATGCCAAGCTAACAAGATGAGAGGGGGGGGGTGAATCATACAAACTTAATCTTCAATATATTCAACAGATTCAACCTCGATAGCTTAAACAGATATATGTAATCAAAACTGTAAAACATGCAACCTTAAGAACACATAATCATAACAACACTCATAACACTAGATTTAACGTGGAAACCCAAATAGGGAAAAAATACTTGTGGGATTTCGGACCCACTAAGAAATATACTCTTCTAGAGTATGCTCGGTTAAAAGAAAATCCTGTTAAAGATTACAAACACATTGCTAGATGTGACCCCGTTAAGGGATTTCCCTCAGATTTGTTAGGATCTTCACCTTGTTAGAGGTGACCTTGTTAAAGGGTTTCAAACACTCAATTAGAATGTCACCTTGCTAGAGGGTTTTACAAATAAGACTGTTAAGTCCACTCGGTTAAGATATTTTCTGTCACTTCACAAAATAACAGTAATAAAAATATATCTGCAACTTTGCATCTGAAATGCTAAAGCAGATTCTTATTTGCTCAATACAATCTAATCATAGGACTTATCTTGTCCCTCTGCTGGGCTCTATACTCTGTTAATCAAACAGGTCTTCAAGCTTCTGTGCTCGGTAATCACTATGTAGCATCCCTGTGCTTACACTTGCCCGCATGCATTGTTTATCAACACTTCCTTATTTATAAACAATTTGCTAACCACTGAATCTCCTTGATCACATTTCCCATGATCAATCATAGCCATCAGATCTTCAAACTTGACCAGGTTCAATGTATCCTTTGATCTGAAAATGTTTTACCTCGCCTTGGAACTTGCATACATTTCTTGGAACTTGTGCTAAGGTATTGCGGTTCAATCTGAGTTGTAGATATTTCTGTCGATCTTCCATTGCCATAGATCCTTAACAAACTTCATGCATGACATACCAATCATTTAATCAATTCCAGATCATCAGCTTCCTTCATTAAATAACGCATGTATACATCCAATGCATTCTGTTACAGCTCGGTTACAACTCGGTAGATACTAAACTTCACTCGGTAGACATTCTGCCTTCATTAACCGATAGCGATAACCTTAGGGTTTACCGACTAGGTTCCTTAGGGTTTACCGACTAGGTTCTTTGCTTGATAACATAGTATAGTATTAACCTTACAATCAATAATATATGTAGGATATCGAAATAATCTAAACATCATGATCTCATCATTGTCTAACTCGGTAATAGTTGCCCATTGAATAACTTATTCCTCCCCTTATTCATCACATTCTTTTTGTGTCTTTTACTGACATCTTTATACTCATCAAATCATACTTCTTAAGATATGGCAACATCATACTGAATTAGAAAATCAATTTCTTGACATCAATGACAAAATAATAATATTAAGACAGAAAACATCCTTAATCAGTTATATCCATAATCATCAACAACCTTCTCAATATCCTTATTGAAATGCCAACAATCTCTCCTTGTTTGTTATAATGCCAGCAGGTTGATCATTGATCCAACCTAAAATTACAACACAAATGAACCGGTAGACAACACCATGTGCTTGAAAATGATGTGTGAAATGAAATGTGCTTTGCACCATACTCCTGGGCCCAAAAGAAACTCAAGTCCCTTGAGTTGGGATGTTCGTAAAACGAGTTCCAGTCTTCCCAATGGCCTCAGAAGTCATCCATGTAGCATCTTCTAAAGGTTGATTATTCCATTTGACTAGGTACTCCAAGTAAGTCTTCCTCTTGGTTTGCTTGTTGATCCTTTGATCCAAAATACATTCAATTTCAGGTTTGGGTTGTGGGGAAAGTCCTTCTATCAAGTCTATAGTAGAGGAATCAAATTGACCTGCAGCACAAACATCATTAACAACACCCTTATATGCATATATATCAGAAACATTAAATATAGGTGACAGTCCCACTTCCAGGGGTAGGTCTATTTTGTATGTATTGTTCCCACATCGTTTGAGGATCTTAAAAGGACCTATCTTCTTCATGTACAACTTGGTGTACTTCTCCTTAGGGAGTCTTGCTTTATTGAGATGGATCATCACCAAATCTCCTACTTTAAATTGAACATCTCTCCGTTTGAGGTTTGTTACTTGCTTGTATTTCTCAGAGGTATGAATTAGTTTATCTCTGACTTGTTGGTGTATATCCTTCATGACGTCAACAAAGTCATCTTCTTGAGCACTTCTTCTATCAATATTCTTGACATCTCTAAGTTCAAGAATACCCCTGGGATGTATACCATACACAATTTTGAAAGGACTTAACCCTGTACTTCTGTTCACAAAGTCATTATAGGAAAATTCTGCTCGGTGAAGAATGGTATCCCAAGTAGTTCCATCCTCCTTAATCAAGCACCGTAACAAGTTTCCAAGGGACCTATTTATTACCTTAGTCTTCCCATCAGATCGAGGGTGATAAGCATAAGAGAAACACAAGTTAGTCCCCAACTTATGCCACAAAGTTCTCCAAAAGTGTCCTAAAAACTTAGAATCCCTGTCCGAGATAATGCTCAAGGGTAACCCATGAAGTCTAACAATTTCCTTGAAGAATAAACCTGCAAGATTAGAAGCGTCATGTCTAACCTTGCATGGTAAAAAATGTGCCATCTTTGAAAACCTGTCTACCACAACATGGACACTGTCATAACCTGATTTAGTCCTAGGAAGGCCTAAGACAAAATCCATACTAACCGAATCCCAAGGTTTGATAGGGATTGGTAAAGGAGTATAAATTCCTGCATTTGAACTTGCACCTTTTGCCTTTTGACACACCACACATTATGAAACAAATTTCCTCACATCTGTTTGCATTCTTGGCCAAAAATAAAACCTTCTAACCAACTCAAATGTCTTATCAAGTCCAAAATATCCTGACAAACTCCCACAATGTTTTTCTTTGACAATATTCTTCCTCGTTGAGAAATTTAGAACACAAAGCTGACTACCCTTGAAAAGTAAACCTTCTTGAAGCATATAATCAGAAAAATCAGTATGATACCTTTCATTCATAGATTGACAAACCTCATAAGCCTCCTTGAAATCTACATCTTCTTGATACATGTCCTTTGAAGCAGTGATTCCTATGCTTTCTAATTGAATCTCTTAGATTATCAAGTTCCTCCTGCTAAGGGCATCTACAACTTTGTTGGCCACTCCCTTCTTATGCTTGATAGTGAATGTGAAAGCTTGAAGGTACTCCATCCATTTCATGTGTCGATGATTGAGTTTTTCCTACCAGCTCAAAAAACTTAAAGCATGGTTGTCAGTGGAAACAACAAATTCCATCGGTAATAGATAATGCCTCCATTTCCTAAGAGATTGTACCAAGGCATACATCTCTAGGTCATAGGTTGAATATTTATGTTTTGCTTCATTTAATTTCCCACTGAAAAAGGCCACAGGCCTACCCTCCTGACTCAAAACGCCTCCTATAGCTTTCTTAGATGCATCACATTCAATAGTGAATACCTTATGAAAATCAAGAAGGATTAAGATGGGTTGTTATGCAATCTTTGTTTTCAAATACTCAAAAGACTTGTTGGCTTCATCATTCCAAGCAAATTGACACTTTCTTCTACCCTTGATGGTATCTATCATAGGAGCACTAACCCCACTGAAATTTCTTATAAACTTCCTATAAAAACTTGCTAAGCCATGAAAACTTTTTACCTCACTTGCAGATCTAGGTGTAGGCCAATTGAGGATTGCCTCCACCTTCGATGGATCCATTCTCAAATTACCTTTGGAAACAATAAATCCAAGAAACACCAATTCCTCCTGCAAGAAGACACACTTGTCCAAGTTGACCTTTAGTTGTTCCTCATGCAACCTTTTCAATACCAAATCCAAGTGCATCAGATTTCTCATTTGTATCCTTACTGAAAAATCAATATATCATCCAAGTATACTACCACAAAATGATTGATAAATGGTTTAAGAACCTCATTCATTAACCACATAAATGTACTAGGGGCATTGGGAAGCCCAAATGGAATTAACATCCATTCAAACAAGCCTTCATTAGTTTTAAATGTTGTCTTCCATTGGTCTCCATCTCTGATCCTAATTCGGTGATAGCCACTTTTCAAGTCTATTTTGGAGTAGTACTTGGCCCCTCCTAGACAATCCATCAAATCCTCTATTCTTGACATTGAGAACCTATATTTGATTGTTATCCTATTGATGGCCCTAGAGTCATTACACAACCTCCATGTCCCTTCTTTCTTAGGAGCTAACACTGTCAAGACTGCACATGGGCTTATACTCTTTCTAATGAACCCTTTCTCAAGTAACTCTTGGACCTGTCTTGCAACTTCTGCATTTTGTTCAGGGGTCATTTTATAGGCCGCCTTGTTAGGTAGGGTAGCACCTGGTATAAGGTCTATGCAATGACTTATTTCTCTTTGAGGCGGTAGAGTATCTGTTGTACTATCTGCAACAATTCCTTTGTACTTGTCTAATAGGTCTTCAACCTCCTTAGGCCCTAATTTCCCCTTTGCCTCATGGCTTTTAGGTTGTTTCTTAGGTTCATCCCTAGGCTTGACAATTATGGCAAAACAAGGAGTATCCTTCTCCTTCAAATCCCTCATGAATTCTTTCTCATCTACCAACATGACACTAGTCACAATGTGTTTGTCCTTATTGTCATCCGGGAGAGGGGTCATGGTAAAATTCTTTGCATTTTTGGTGATGGTGTAGACATTCTTTCTACCCTCATGCCTAACATCTACATCATATTGCCAAGGCCTACCAAGTAACAAATGACAAGCATCCATTTCTACCACATCACACAACACTCTATCCTTATATTCACCAATTGAAAAATCTACCCAAACTTGTTCACTAATCAACACTTGTTGTCATTTATTCAACCAAGATACCTTATAGGGATAGGGATGAGGTATTCTTTGCAAGTTAAGCTTAGTAATCATTTCAATAGAAGATATGTTATATGTGGATCCAGAATCTATAATGACCTTACAAACTTTGCCTTGTACCTTGCAGGTGGTTCTGAAAAGAGACTTCCTCTGAGGTAGTTCTTTGTTGATTGGTTCCTTCAAGAGAGTCCTTTTTATCATCAAGAGCTCTCCTTGCTCTGGGTCTGCAGTCTTTGAAGTTGATGTATGGTAAGAGGTCATGCTCTGATTGTCTTCCTCTTGAATCAAATGTGCTCTCCTTTCACCCCCTTGACCACCATTTCCTTGCTTCTCTGGACACCTAAAGGATTGATGTCCCACCCAGTTGCAAGAGAAACACCTACCGGTGAAAACACTAGGTCCTCTTCCACCAGATCTTCCTCTTCCATTTTCTCTTCTCCCTCTAAAGCTACCTTTGTTCCCTGATTCTCCCTCATGTTCCTGACTACTTGTTTCTCCTTGGGTTTTAGGGTACAATCCTCTACCATTGAATCTACCTTTACCTCTAAAATTTATACCCCTTCCTCTATTATGGTGTTCTCCTCGCCTTTTTTGCTTCTCCTCAATCCTAAGTGCCATTTGATAGCACTTATGCACTGATTCGAGATTAAAAAAACTAACTTCATCTTGAATGTTAAACTTAAGGCCATTCATGTACCTTGCTAGCTTTTGCGTCTCACTCTCCAGTATCTTTTCTTTGAGTGTCATTCTATGGAACTCCTCGGTGTAGGCACTAACATCCAAATCTTTTTGCCTCAAATTTTGTAGCTTCTTATGTAGGATTATCTCATAATCCTCAGGGACATACTGCTTCTTAGCTTTTGACACCATCCTATTCCATGAAGTGATGGGGTTCTTACCTTCCACCATTCTTTCCCTTTGTAGGACATTCCACCAACTAAGAGTTGGGCCTTTCAATTTTGACTTAGCCACCGTTACTCTTTGGTTATCCTTCACCTCCTCATATTCAAAATAGTTTTTGTAAGGCCTCAATCTAGTCCATGCACTCCTCTGGGTTCATCTCCCTTGAAACATAGGTAATTCTGCCTTAGTGTCTCTTTCACCTACTTTCTTAAGGGCTTCAGTGAATTACCTTTGATCTGCCAGTACAGTTGGTTCCTCTCCTTGTTCTTCTTCTTCTTCTTCTTCTTCCGAGTTTGAGCTGACTTCCTTCCTAGCCTGATCCTTCTTCAACTTTGCTAGTTCTACTTCCATCCTTTTGTTCTTGGCTACTTGCTCCCTCACTATCCTAACCAATTCCACATTAGTGACTCTAGAGGGTATCTCTTCTTCACCTTGTCCCTCTATTCTATCTCCCATGGTTCAAAATCTTCCCAAGTTCTTCTAGAGCTCTGATACCACCTGATGCAGAGGTCAACAGCAGTAGGGTGATAAACCCACCCACACACCTTTGGTCTTCTTTTCTGGTTATGTTTCACACCTCAATTGTGAAATCAACTTCTCACCACTAACCGGATTAACACACTCCTGCCCACTTCCTAAGACCTATCAAGATCTTCCACAATGCTTATTTGAAGCACAAGACAAGTATTGGATTTTGAGGACTAGACAAGCCTACCAGTATAGGTCTACAGGTTTCACAGACTTACCGGTTCAGGTTTACCGGTTAGTAGCCCTACTTTCCTATTTTTAGATACTTTTCTCCAAATAACACCAAACAACACTTTAAACCAAATTTAGGTTTTAGATACCCTTTTGGGACCACTATCAGATTCAAAAATATTAGATTCCACCCTATTCCTGCACTCCTCAGCACATACTTGGTTACAGGCCTGATTGATCAGGTTAGACCGGTTTCACAAAAGAGGTATAGAGAATGGGATCACGGGAAGGTTCCAACTTTTCAGGAAGTTTCTACTATGTTCAAACACCCAGTTTCAGATTTACAACTCATCATCTCATCATTGTTCATTGTCTACTCAAAGAAACTCATCTAATCTAATCTAAACCCTCAACCAATTTAGACTAGGGCTTGGTGGAACTTTACCAACCAACTCCTCTGACCTTGCCCCTCTGGAATATCAAAATGTACATCCCTAACTAGCATTCTACCCATGGCTATTGGATCCCAAAGAGTAGACTGCAAGTTAGGGCCTTACTTGCATTATAACCCTTGAAAATGGAGGTTTCAACCTTCAGAAAATAAACGTTTGTAACTTCTACTAAACTTTACTTCGAGAGGTCAAACCAAACGCATTGGAAAGGTGTTTTAGAGTTACTCCTAACTAGATCAAAACTTCATCAGAAATTCTCACACTCCGTACGAATCGTATGGAAAAATTTCTGTATGGCGAAATCAAATTTGTCTTATATTACTTTCTCCACCAAACTTTACAAAACCTTCAACAACCACTCTTTCCTACGATTCTCCACATATTTATAAACTTCTTCCAACGTCCATAACCAACTTTTGAATATTAGGATCATTGGAGAAGTAGTTGCCATTCTACCGGCAACTTTGAAAAGTTGCGGACAACACCGGTTATTAACTACATCGGTTATTAACTACACCGGTTATTAACAACCTAGACCTTATGAAAACACATCCAAGGTCATTATTTACTCCAATACCAAAGACACCATCCTAGACATACTAACTTTGACAAATCCAAATTCCAAGCCTTCATGGCCTAATAGACCTCTAGGTTTATATGCTCACCTAAGAGATTATTGACCATACAAAATAGGCATTTAGTTACATCAAGGTTATCATTGATCCAACCCACAATTACAACACAAATGAACCGGTAGACAACACCATGTGCTTGAAAATTATCTATGAAATGAAATATGCTCTGCACCACTGTTCCAGTATGAAACCCTAAATCCTTTACCATAATACCCCTTTACAAAAATATCCTCACATAAATGATCTCTCTAATATATTTCGCATTACATAACATCATCCATATCTGCATCCATACCGTTTTCTCACAAATGATCTATCCAACTGACCTATATACCCTATACAATTTGTCATGCCTTATGTTGGCTTACAAAGATATTTACAATATCAAATTACATGTCGGTTGGATAACATAAATACAAGGAATATCAAAAACAATTGTCGATGTCGGATCCCAAAGATGTTGGCCTCCAATACCGATAACTTGATTCTAAACCATGTCGGCCTGCATTTTCGGTAACCAAAGAAATCCTTCCATCCTGCCGATGTTGGTGATGGTGAATTGTCTGCCAGTGCACAACTGAACCAAAACATGAAGTCAGAACAAGATACCATGTTGCCATCAATGACAACATAGTGAAACCAACCAATTGAGTGTTAATTGCCAACAATTATAGACCACCAATGCTTCAAGGAGGATAATAAATATTGGATAACAAACTAACAAGCTGCATTATGTTAGGTGATCAAGGTAAGTCATATGAATTCCACTACTCAATAAGTTGTGGCATGTTGGGTGATTCATAGACCATCAATGCTTCAGGGATCATAATAAATATTGGATCACAAACTTGTAAGCAATGTTATGATTGATGATCAAGGTAAGTCATGGGAATTCCACTAGCCAACAAGTTGTGTTATGTTAGGTGATTCATACACTACTAATGCTTCAAAGAGCATATTAAAAGATGGATTGCAAACTAGCAAGTTGCATTATGCTAGGTGATAAAGGCAATTCATATGAGTTCTACTAGCTAGAAAGTTGTGTTATGTTGGGTGGTTCATAGACTACCAACATCATTGGGTACACGTGAGGAACAAAATAAATCCAAACTTAGTAGTCAATATGCCCCACTTTAAATATTAGCATATTAATAGGGTGATTTTTTTTATAGAAGAGGAGAGGATCCTTAGAAGGATACACATCTCCCACGAAAATTGTCCTTTCCCCCTATTGTATAGGCGAGAAAAAGCACACTTAGAAACTGTAGTCACATAAATCTATCCATTTTAATTAAATGAATATTTTGTATTGATTTGATTAAAAATCTACTAGCCATGAGTTAATTAAATTAATATTTAATTAATTCATCTTCAAACATTCTCCTATTAATTAAATAAATTATTGAATTTATTTTAATTAATTCATTCAACCAAATTCACAATCAATTAAACGAATAAATCCTATTTATTTCATTTAATCCCCTTTCTTCTTTTAGATAAATTAAATAAAACATTTATTTAAATCATTATTCCCCCCCACTTGCATTTTCCTACAAATGCAAGTTGCAACTGTAGACACTTAAAAATAATTATTTTAATTATTTTTAATGCCTCACATAATTAATTAATTAATTATGTTAATTCAAATTCTCCTCAATATTAATTAAATATAATTGATATTGTCACTATAGCATGTGATTGATTTATTTAATAAATCAATCACTTTCTTTATTCTTCTAAAAAATCAAATCCTCACAAATCTTCCTCTTAGCTAATTAATTTCAATTAATTAGTTAACCTACATGATTCCTACAAATCATCTTCTTAATTCATCATTAACCTAATAAATTCTTCTAGAAACTCCCTAAACTCACTTAACATTATTCTTCTAATTTTTTATTCCCTCCACTCATTCTCTCTCCTAGTCAAATTATCCTAATCCCACCTAACATTTCCTCTAATCCCGCTCTTAATGAATCGTTAATGGCTAATCAGCATGATTAGCCACAAAGTCAACTCCTTGCTTTTAAATACTCTTTTCCTAGGTGAATGTAAGATTTTCGAAATCTCACATTCCTCCAAGCATCCCCTCTCCCAAGGAATTTTAAATTTTTTTTTAATTCCTCCAATCCCCATGATATCCTTTTTTGGAAAATTTTTAATTCCTCCAATGCACCTTGTGGAGTGTGGAGATACGAAATGCCTTTAAGGCATATTTCTTGGTCTCCACACCCTCTCTTGGACCTTGTGTGAGCTCTCAAGTAAATCCTAGCCCTTCATCTTGAATCCATCCTAACCATCCGTTTTTCTCCCCTCTTCCTATAAATAAAGGGCTCCATCCCTTCATTCAAAGACATCTTGAAATCCAGTAAGCTTATGTTGCCCTTTTGAGCCCAGGAAATCATCTTGGCAGCTTCATCATTTTCATCCTTATCATCCTCTTGAAATCCCTTTCATGTTGTGCACATCATTGGAGAGCCATCCACATCCAACAATCAAAGGAGCACATCAAGTGGAGCATTATCAAGGGGTGCCTTCACTACATCAAGCTCAATTTGAAGGAGAAGGTAAAATAGCAAGGTAAAATGGTCTTTTCATGCTATTTTAGCATTTTGCAGGTTTATTTTGTTATGTTTTGATCATTTAACCTTCTAATATGTTTTCCCCTCTTCAACAACCACAAGTTGAAATAAATTAATTTTATTTTAATTAAAATCCTATTTTCCCTCACCCACCAAATCCACTTGCAATCCTAAACCCCCTTCTAGATTCTTCTAAACCCTTCCTAATTAGCCTAATCCATCCCCTAATTATTGTCACATTCCTAAGCAACTTGGAGTCACTTCTCAAAGACTTCAAAGTCTTTGAAAAATATTTAATGCTTTGTGTGTTCAACAATTTAACCTCTAAAGTCTTCTAAACCACTTATGGCTCTTACATGACCATTTATGGTTAACCTCTAACTCAACCCTCATGTGACTCATGTGTCTCCTCAAGCATTTATTGCTTTGACCATGGTTATCCCTTTAACCTTTGCACAAGAGTTTATCCATTGGATAAAAGCTTTATTCTTTGAATAAAGAATTTATTCACTGAACCCAACCTTGACCTTAACTCCCAAGTTAACCTTCAGGTCATGTAAAGCATTTAATGCTTATCCCCTCTCCTCTCAACCTATCCCACATTGACACTTGTCATCCTAGGATTGGGTTGAAAGTCCTCACATGGATTGAATATCATTCAATCCTGACCCTTGTTGAGATTACTCAATCTCAACCATCCATTGCTCCATTTTTCCTATAAATAGAGCCCATTTCTTCATAATCCAGATCCTGAAAACTTGTATGCATTTAATCTATAGTGAATTTTAGAGAGAGCATTTAGCATAAATCACATATTTTGTCATTTTGGACTAAAATAAATCTTAGTTCATTTCATAATATGTCTAATTAGTTTGTTTTACACTTGCATAGCATAGTTAAAACATTTCAATCTTGAACCTCCATAAGCATCCATAGTGAAAAAAGCTACTGAGAGCTACACTAGTTTGGAACTTGGAGAGGAGAGGAACAAAGGAGAAAGAGCTAAGAGCATGTTAGAAGGCATTTGGAGATGCCTTGTGATATTTGTTTCCCTAGTTAAATACTTTAGCATGTTTTTAGTGTCGCTTTTGATATGCTTGCTTAGATTAGTTTTTGGTTGAATAACACTAACTTTGATCCTTGTTTCTTGTTGTTTTTGTGTGTTATTCCACCATGGGCTTTAATCTAACACTTCTCCATTTCACAGAGGATCAGAAACTATGGTGTTGTTATCCATAATAAAGTGAGCTTTCATGTAAGATTATACCACCATGAATGACAATGATCCCACATATTGAATAGTGAACTCCACATAGTGAGAAGCAACATAATAGCAAAAAATTATCAATAATGACGGACAAGATAAAGAAGAAACTCATTGTCTCTTTTCATATTAATGATACCAATCTTAATAAGTTTTTGTATTTTACCCTTCAAGGTGTTGCATTCACTAGTGCCATGGCAAATAATTTGATGATAAGCACAAAAAGAAATTTTTATTTGATTATGTTTGTAACATTATTTATGTTTCAAAGGAAGAATAGTAATTGAGTAGGCTTTGATGAAACTCAATAAGGTTTTATCTTGCCTAGATAGAGGATAAGAAGTGGGAAGTAATTATTTCTCTTGTGAAGGAAGATGTGACTATTTGTTAGAAGAAGGCATAGAAGAATTAGAAAATGGTGAAGGGAATGTAGAAAAAGAAGAAGGTAAAAAACCTAAACCTTATTTAAAAAAGTATGATGTAAGTTTCATAAGGATCTTAATTCCTCTTTCCATCCACCAAAGACCTTTTTCATTATATTCATGCCTAGAAAGCATTTTAAAATCAACATTGCAATGTGCTTTTAATTCAAATGAAGGGGGAGGGATCATATTGATAATCTCATTGAAATGAGATGTATAATCACATTTTGAAGCATAAATGGGTTAATATGAGAATGATAAATATTTTTGCAAGAATATAAATCATTGTTGAATAATGCCAATATGATGACGGTCACTCTTAAATTCAACTAGCCCATGAGCATTGACAATTAAAGAGTCAAAATCACTATTGTGACATGTGTTAAACGAAGGATGTAAAGTAGTATTAAGGATATTGTTAATGGTACCAACCTCTTGCACCAAAATATCCTCATGAGTAGGATAAATCCTCGGAGAGGAACAAGTATCTTTATTTACCAATGATTCATCTCTAGAAGGAAGAACATTGATATGGATGGAAGATAGAGTGTTATTGAGGAAAATGTCGATGATATGATCCTCTTGCATCAAAATATCCTCACAAGTGGGACAAATTTTGTGAGAGGGAAAAGAATCCACTTTATCATCATTAAAAGGAGCACCAAAGGTACAACAAGAAACATCTATCGATGATTTAAGAGAATAAAATCACTAAGAGAATATTTTGTCAATGACCTAAACTAATAAGATATTCAATGAAACTATGCAATCAATTAGCCAAATAATAAAATGCAAGATGTAAGCTATGTCAAATTCACCAAAATGTAATATGAGAAAAGAGATCCTAGACTAATCAATCCATTAACCTAGATCAATCCTTCTCCCATACAACATTAGGGGGAATGTGAATGAGCTTGGATACTATCCTCAAAGAAGAACCAAGTTGCTTGGATTCAATTCCCCCTTTTATTGTTGTGTTATGTATGTGATAAGGATTGTTCAATGTGTGTAATGAACTATGTTAATGATGATCAAATTGAGTAAATTTAACAAAATTAAAATGATACAAAAAAAGGTCGAAACGAAAATAAATTCTGATAAGGTGATACATAGAGGAACTTGGTCTAAAATCTGAAATAGATTTGGTAGGAAGTCAGCAAGGTGATAGTGTCCAAGTCCTATGAAATTTAGAATTGTGAACAAGAGCATAATCAACAAATTTTTGAATGCCTATCACTAAAAATGAGACAAAAGTGGTAGGATGGTACCATTGGGCATCGGTGTCTTTAGAGTTTTTGCAATCTAAAGTCTAACGATCTCTATTATAGTCCACATTATCCTTTTGTAACTCTACCATAGTTAGAATCTCTTAGATTTGTGCATGTACACATGAAAGAGGTAAAAAGGTTATGTTGTATAGGGGCTTCTCTAGTCAACCCCCTTATTTTGGTGTTCTCACATCCATAACAGTGATCATATTATGATAAAGAGTATGTAATATTGAGGGAGAAGAGACAATAAATCGCATAAATGTTGTAATGGCAAAGTTACCTTAGAGGTGAAACCCTTGTTTGTATCCCAAACAAGGTGATGATGTAGTGCTCTTTGATGTCCTCCAATCATTAATGCATAGCATGGTAATAACAATAAATAATAAACAATACTTAACTATAGCTTTGTTGTAATGAACTTCACAAATCGTAGTGTTCTTGATAATTGCTCTAGATGATAAAGATAGTTCTAACTAGTAGAAATTACTCTAAGATTTACAAGGGAGAAGTAAGTTATATATATGTGTGTGTGTGTGTGTGTGTGTGTGTGTGTGTGTGTGTGTGTGTGTATGTATATATATATATATATATATGTGTGTGTGTGTGTGTGTGTGTGTGTGTGTATATGTGTGTGTATATATATATAGAAAGAGAGATATATATGTGTATATATATATATATCTATATATACACATATATATGTATATATACATACATATATACATATATATACACATATATATGTATATATACATACATATATACATATATATACACACACATATATTTACATATGTATATGTTTATGTCTATGTATATACATAATATACATATACATATGCATATACATATATGTATATGTATATGTATATTATGTATATACATATACATATATACATATATATACATATACATATACATATACACATACATATACATATACATATGTATATATATAGATATATATAAAGAGAGAGAGAGAGAGAGAGAGAGAGAGAGAGAGAGAGACACACACACACACACACACATATATATATATGTATACACACATATATATGTGTATAAATACATATACATATATGTATGTATATATGTGTGAGTGTATACAAATATATATAAATAAATATACATGTATATATGTAGACACCTAAAATTGTCCATGTCTAATTAAATAAATATTTTATTTATTTAATTATTTTAGCCTAATTCTTCTATTAATTAAATAAATCTTTATTTATTTAATTAATTCATTTATCCTCTTCTAGCCTTATTTCTCATTTAAATAAATACATTTATTTATTTAAATTATCTTTTTCCTAAATTAAATAAATACATTTATTTATTTAATTGATCCCACTTCCTCTATTAATTAAATAAATCTTTATTTATTTAATTAATTCATTAACCTTTTCTACCTATGACACATGTCATTCATCTCTTAATTCATACACTACCTACCCTCTCATTATTTTATTATTTCTTTTACCTACCATCTAATCATAGCCGACCATTTATCTTTTACACCTCTCAATCTTATCCCTCCATTTATTATAGTGTCTTCTATATAAGGAGATGCTTTCTTCATTATCAACCCTAATCAGTTGACTTCCCAACTACGCTTTTGAACTTTCATATGCGATCAAGCCCACTTGCAACCACATTTCCGTTCTCTGTTGAGCTCTTGTGCACACATAAAATCTGAGAGCAAATATATCAAGCAAGATCAATGGAGATATGAAGAATGGAGATTCAAACCCTATTGGACATGTGATGGTATAATCTTTGTGATTTCATTTGATTTGCATTGTCTTAGGTAATCTTCATATGTTATGGTGGATCTTTGTTGTTGCTAGGCTAGGGTTTGGTGGTTGAATCTATTTAGTCTTTCAATATTGTTGTTATCCATTTTCACCATATACATTTTGGCACGCCCGATGGGACTCTTGTCCCTTTTGCATTTAACATCTTTTGTTGCAGATTTTGTGTTTTTAAGTTGCAGATCTGACATTTCCGACAAACATTTTGATATTTTTGCATCTACGTACATTTGGATCGCGTTTTTGATTTTCTGCCGCGTCTGTGACATCTGGAATCGCGTTTGCGCCTTTGACAGTATTTTATTTTTCCTTTGTAGATTCCGGGAAACATGTTTATGTTTCCTATTTGCGTCTATGAGGTCGCTAGACGCGTCTGTGTTCAGGAACCGCATCTGTGTTCAGGAACCGTGTCTATGTCAGATCCAACCACGTTTGTGCATTTATATAGCATTTGTGTCACTTAAAACCGCGTCTGTGTTTAGTTGTTGCATTTTGACTTCTTTGATTTGGTTTTTCGACATTCGGATTTCAAATCTAGTTTATATTAAGCTAACATCTTCAGATCTAACGAAATTGGTGCAGCTTGTTTTGAAAGCAAAATCATTTTGTTGAAGACCCATATTTCACAAAGTCTTTTGGATCTAAAATTTTACCTAACTTGTGTGCTTGCAGGAAGGGGTGATCATTTGAAACAACCCAAACTACTAACAAATCTTTGTTGCAGGACCTTGGCAAGGGTTTTTGATCTTTCATTGTGTGCCTTGTTTTCATATATTAGCAAACACTTCAATTGGTGCACTAAAATTGAACCAGTGTCTTTTGTGTCTTGGGCAATAGGCTCTTTTTTGTTTCATCTTCAGAGGGCCTGTCTCCCCGTGTGGTCATTAGGACTACCAACGATGAGAGAATGACCCAAGTGGTAGTGAGGAAAACCCACCTCTTCCGAACCACTATAAACAACTGTATTCATGGTGAAAACTATGGATAACGTGTGCTGATTAGTTCATACCGACGCCATGTCTCCCCATAAACCCGTTTGATCAAATTTATTTGATCATTTGTAGGGCGTAACCCCTACCGATTGGGAGCTTTACGTATTTACAGAGCTGAAAGTGCCGCATGTATGGCCACACGAGCAGATGCCCTTACTAGCACCTTTTTGTTTTAGAAGCCAAAATCCTTCTAGTTGTTGGGGCAGGAGGTCAGACCTCTGGAGCGGCTCACACACATACGGTTCTTAGTAGAGATACAAAGTTCGCCACGAGGAGTTTTCGTGGGGATTGATGCTTGGCTGCCCCGAGAAGTGAGTGCCGAGGGTGGAGCCAGTGGGGTCAAGCATCTAAGTATCTGCTCTGAATAGCATAGCCTCATGTGGGAATCAACAACTATTGTCCTGGCCAACCATAAGAATTGTGCTTGTCTTATTTTGAACAATCAAACATTCAAGACCAAACATTAAAACATTGTGTCTTTTGTGTCTTCAAGTGTATGCAAAACAATTTTACATCAAACAACACACTTTTCTCTGAGTCATTTTGAGTCTAAACACTTGAAAACATTGAGTCCTCATCAACATTGTGTCCTCTTGTCACGAAAAATAGTCAAACATTCAGATTTGGTCACAACAAGTCACTTCATAGATTGGAAAAATTGCACAAAGTTTTCAAAAATGCGTCTGTGTCTGACAGAACCACGTCTGTGTCATATAATTGCGTCTGTGAAGGGCAGAAACATGTCTATGTTCTCTTGAGCAACATTGCATTTACAAAATCTCAGAACCGCGTATGTGTTTGACAGAATAGCGTCTGTGTCATTTAAGCGCGTCTGTGAAGTATACAGGCACGTCTGTGTTCAGAATTGAAATTTTTTTACAGTCTAGCAAACAAGAACAATCAGTTTCAGACTTATTGAGCTTCCTAGGGTATCTCTCTGGGTTTTCATCTAGAATTCAACCCGTCTTTGAGTCTCACAAACTTTGTCATTGCTTTACACCTTACATTACATTCACATTTGTCTAAACTTGAGTCAAAAAGTCACTTGCTTGTCCTCATCATACTTTGTCAACACATTACATACAATAACATTTTGCTAAGTGGTCCCTCATCAAGGTCTATCACCTTTGGGTCTCATTTGGTCTTACTTAGAGTCAAGGTCAACTTACCTCATCAAGAGAAACTATCGTCTCTTTGGAAGTCACACCTACTCTACTACATACATACTTGGTCTTACACTTTGGACATTGCAAGTAAACTTCAGATTCATTTACATTCCATCCAACTCTTGGTCTTCCATACTCTTTCCATTTTTCATCTAGTCTCACACATCTTGGTCAATACCTAGTTCATGGTTGAAACCCGTTCCCAAAAATCTAGGAGAGAAACTAAAGAGGCTCAAGAGTCCGCAAACATGAGTTCCTATGAGTTTGACAATGATATCTTTTTCAATTTTGATCATACTATATTACCTGACATGGATGCCTATAGAAACATTCCAAATGTTGAGAACATGGACACTACAAACAACAATGATACACACAATGATAATATGGACAACTTTTTCGTACATTCAGCAGAAGTGGAAGACACCATTATGGATCCCCGTTTCAATAGATTGGTTGAGGAAATAATGAGGAGAGATAGACAATACTTCTTACAAGTGATGGCACAAAGTGGAGCCAAGATCCCTCATGATTTTGACATGTCTGTAATAATGGAAAATCGACCTTTGCAACAACCTCACCTCAACATGGATCAAAGGAGGCCTAATAGTGGAGGCAATAGAGGACCACATCTTGTGCCTGAATCACCATCATCTTTGTTTCAAAAACCAGAGGTCCCATACACACATGGTCAAGCATATGATACTCACCTTCTTAGACCATTATGGAAGTCTTATGCAGAAAAATATACTCAATCACATACCAATGCTAAGGACCAACCACCAAAGTAATTGGATATCCAAAGGCATGTTCAAAATTTGGACACAAGGAAACCCCACATCAAATTTGGGGGAAACACATTAGAACAAACTCATGACATGCCTATAGAGTATGGTATACATGGACAAAGCAGATATTCCATCCCTCATCATGACTCTATACCAAGTGGTCCATATACACAACATCATTATAGACCTCCTCCATATGAACATGTGTATGATCAATACCATCCATATATGCAACATGCTCCTCCTCTAATCAATTCCTCAAGCATTGGTTATGGTCCAAGAAGTCGGTCTCCACCTAAGAACAATTTGGAACAGCAAATCAAGGATTTACAAAAGAAAATGGAGGACATAAATACACCGAAGCCAACTTACACAATGAGAGACATATGTCCCTATCCATTTGACAAAAGCATTCCAATGCCTCCATTTCCTACACACTTTATGATGCCCAAGTTTGATAAGTATAGAGGAAAAGGGGATCCTAAGACACACATGAGACATTTTTTCACAACTTGCATTGAGGTAGCAGCAGAAGAGACATATTTGATGAGATTATTCCCACAAAGCTTAGGTGATCAAGCTATGGAATGGTTCTCCCAACTCCCACCTGGAATTAAGTCATGGGGTGACTTAGCTGAGGAATTTATACAACATTTATCATATAACATGTAGAGACAGACATATCAGTCACTACCTTGTGCAACACCAAGCAAAAGGATGGAGAGTCTTTTTCATCATTTTTACAAAGATGGAGAAATCTAGCTAGTAGATGCTCTTGTGAAATTCCACAAAAACAAATGGTAGAAATGTTCACTCAGAATGTTAACAAAGACATTGGTTATGACCTAAGAAAAGCTTGCTTGTCGACCTTCAAGGACATCATTGAAAAAGGTTTAGCAACAGAGAAGGTCCTAATTGAACAAGGAGTCATTAAGATATTAAAGGGAAACAAAGATGACTTTAAAGGAAAAGATAAGCCAAGATTTTGGAATAAAAATAAGAACACAGTCAATGATGGTGTTGTGGATGCCAATACAGTACGACCCAAAATCATTTTTTCTGGATCAAGCTCTACAAACAATCAAGTGAATACTCAAACAACTTCCAAGTCACGAAGGAAGTACACTCCATTGGGAGAACCACTTGAGTCCGTTTTCAAAAAGCTAGTGGCAAACAAGATAATCACAATTCCATATTTATCTCCATATGAGCCAAAGGTCAAACAAAATTGGTGGAATGATGATGAATATTGTGAATTTCATAAAAGAAAAGGTCATAAAACAGGAAATTGCCATCGACTGAAGAACATCATACAAGATCTCATTGATAGAGGTGACATTGAGATTGAAGGAAACTCATCCAATCAAGAACATGAGATGTTTAAAGAAACATTCCCAAAACATGACAAGGGAAAAGCTAAAGCCACAGATGACCAAACCAACTATACCAGAGCATCTTATAACTATGATTCAACTGTTAATCACATTTTAATGGACAATTATGTCTCTACCATTATCATCAAGGACAAAATGCCTGAGAATTCTACCCACAGACCTAAGATTGTCCTAAAAGGAATTGGATCTTCTTCCGAACCTACCTCTAAATGTAATGTTACAACTCACCGAGGTAAATTCACTTTGCAAGGAGCTCCAGATAAAAACAATGCTTCCTCATCAACCAAACCTAAGTATGACCTTGTCGAACAGTTAGGGAAGACACCCGTGCTTATCTCAATCCTTGAGCTCTTATGCATATCCCCCACACATAAAGCTATTCTTGACAAAATCTTGAGAGACACTACTGTCCCTACTGATCTGAACATGGACTAGTTTCAAACCATGGTGGGATATCTTTCCATTCCACTCTCCCTTGCATTCACAGAAGCCGATGACGCCTCTGTAAGTCAGCCATATAATGCACCGTTACACATTGAATCCTTCATACACAATCATCGAATAAAACGAGTCCCGATAGATGGAGGAGCAGGTCTAAACATTTGTACATTGAGCACTATTAAACAATTGGGATATTCAAATAAAGCTGTGAATTCTACAAACACAATTACCATCAAGGCATATGATGATGAAGAGCGTTCATCCAAAGGCACAGTCACCTTGCCACTCAGAGTTGGGCCAGTTACAAAGGATGTGGTTTGTCAAGTCCTAGACCTGGATCTCACATATAATATATTACTAGGACGTCCTTGGATTCATGAAATGAGGGCAGTCCCATCTACATATCACCAATACATTAAGTTTCCTCACAATGGAGTTGAAATAACAGTTAATGGTGATCCTAATCCATTCATATACTGTAATAACTTGAGACCAAAAACTGAGATGATCATTCCAAGTAATAGGGAAGCTGATGCTTCTTTTGCATACATTGATCCCGAATCATTAAAACCTTCAACATCAAAACAAGGTGAGCTTAAAGGGAAATTTCAGGACAAGGGCATGAGTGAATACACTTTGAATCAAACCATGTGCATACAACAAGTTATGAGTTCACCAAAAGAATATGGAAGACCACATCCTAATAAGCAGGTATCTATCATTATACTCAAATGGGACCCTACTATCTTTCAAAGATGGGGTGAACTGGAAGAAGAAGACTTATACAAAATGCTTTACAAAGACCCAGAAAATGATACACAAGATCACATCAGCCTACCATGTGAAAAATACGGAAAAGGGTTCAAGATCCTACAAAAATTTGGGTATGATGGCAAAAGTCCTCTTGGCTTAAGAAAGGAAGGCATCATTGAACATTTACAACCAGAATTAACATTCAAAAAGGAACGCTTGAAAGGACTTGGTTTCATGTCTTCCAAGGAAAACATTCAAAAGACAAAAAGAAGCACTACAAATCAAAGTTGCCAAAATTCAACAAGAGAATCGCTATTCCACACTCCAATGAATGGGAATGGTATTCAGACAAATCCTCCAGTGACTATGAACTCACCGAGACATTCAGAGAACCAAGTGAACCCACAGAAGAAGAGGAATTTTATAGAAAATTCAAAGTTGGTCAAGAAACAATCCCCGAGGATCCCACACATTCCTTGCCTCTAGGTTCTAGGTCGAAATCACGAAGAATGAGAACACCTATCCCAGAATGCGCTACTAGTGATGACAATTTGGATTCATTCACAATTGAGACAGATGAGGAGAGTGCCAATGATGACCTCAATAACTATCTCCACATACCTGAGTATAACTGCATCTTCACCCTTAGCCCCGCTAACTTTGAAGACATCAAAGGCCTTCCCCTTGTTCACCACCAACTTATTGACTGGGACCATGAAGGACCTGCACAATTCGACGCATTCCAAAATGATGAAGCTTTTATTGACTATCTAGGCATACGAGATGATCTTCCCCTTGGGGACCATAAAGCAGGATACACTATAAAACTCAATAGTGTGGCATATTTTGGTGAGGGTGTCAGGCCTTCTAGTCGCAAAAATATAAAAATAAAAACAAATCAAGGGTCTTATGGTGAAAACCACGTTGTGGCGCTGTCTGACCCCAAAAAAGTAAAAAGAAAGGATGTATCTGAGGGCGAAAACCTCTTTGAGGCACCCGAGGATGGAAGACTCAACATTCTCCCATCATCATATGAGGAAAAATCATCTATGTTGGTAGAGGAGACCATCAAAACAAACATTGGTACAGAAGAAAATCCACATAACATATTCCTGGCTCAATCTCTGACAGAGACAAAAAGATCAAAGTTCATACGTTTCTTCACAGAGCGACAAATCGATTTTGCATGGTCATACGCTGATATGCCTGGATTGGATTCGGATTTGGTAATGCATCATTTGACAGTTAAACCAGGGGCAAAACCACTGAAACAAAAATCAAGAAAGATGCATCCACAAGTGGCATTATTAGTCAAAGCAGAGCTTGAAAAATTATTGGATGTCGGATTCATACGCCCAATTGATTATCCTGAATGGATCTCCAACTTAGTGCCTATCAGTAAACCAGATCATAGCATCAGAATATGTACAGACTTCAGAAACATCAACCTTGTCCGAAGGATGATTTTCCATTACCAAATATTGACTTGATTGTAGATCTCACAGCAGGTCATGCGATGTTATCTTTGATGGATGGATTCTCTGGTTATAATCAAATAAAAATCGCATCTGAGATCAGCACAAAACAACATTCACTTGTCCTTGGGGAACTTTCTGCTGGAATGTTGTGCCCTTTGGGCTAAAGAATGCAGACGCTACATATCAAAGAGCCATGACTACTATCTTTCATGATCTCATGCACGTTACTGTGGAAGATTATGTTGATGACCTCTTGGGCAAATCAATAGACAAAGATACACATTTGGACATACTTTCAGTCATTTTTGATCGATTGGAAAAATATAAAGTAAGATTAAACCCAAGAAATGTGTCTTTAGAGTAACCTCTGGGAATCTCCTGGGATTCATTGTCTCAAAAAGAGGAATCGAAGTCGATCCAGCAAAAGTCAAGGCCATCCTAGAGATGCAACTACCAAGAAATATTAGTCAACTTCGATCTTTGCAAGGGAGACTCCAGTCCATACGAAGATTCATAGCACAACTTGTAGATAAATGTAATCCTTTTCAACACTTGCTACACAAAAACATCAAATTGAAATGGGATGACATCTGTCAACAGGCTTTCCAGATACTCAAAGATTATCTTCTGAATCCGCCAGTTTTGATGCCACTAGTTCTAGATCAACCTCTATTACTATACATATCAGCTACTTCAACAGCATTGGGGGCACTCTTAGCACAACAGGTGGCTGAGGGCAAAGAAAAGGCAGTCTACTACATTAGTCGCACATTGGTGGGATATGAGATAAACTACACACCAATTGAGCGTGCGTGTCTCGTTGTGGTCTTTGCTTTGCAGGAATTATGACATTACATGCTAACTCATAAAACTAAGTTGGTTGCAAGGATCGATCCATTGAAATACCTTCTCAATAAGGCAACGCTTACTGGTCGTCTAGCCAAATGGGTGATGCTTCTGAGTGAATTCAACATTGAATATGTGGACAAAAAAGCAATAAAAGGACAAGCTATCATGGATCAGTTAGCAGATGCTCCCATGATAGATGATGTTCCTCTAACTTCAGAATTTCCTGATGAATTCATCTTAACAGTGTCACACACAAAGCCTTGGCAGCTATACTTTGATGACTCATGCACACAGCATGGTGCAGGAGCTGACATCCTCTTCATAAATCCTCAAGGGGATTCCATACCAAAATCATATTGATTATCATTTCCTTTCACTAGTAACATAGTGGAATACAAAGCATTAACAACTGGATTATGGATTGCAGTTCAGTGGAAGATCCAGGAACTTCATGTTTTTGGGGATTCTCAACTTGTAATTCGTCAAGCAACTGATGACTACCAAACAAAGGATGAGAAATTAATGCCTTATAAAATAATGGTGGATGACCTAAAACAACATTTCATGAAGTTAGACTTTGAGCAGATACCAAGAGAGCAGAATCGAGCCATGGATGCCATGGCTATAATTGCTTCACTAATTGATCTACCACAGAATGAAACCCGCTATGAGTTCTTGGTGGATAACCTTTTGGTTCCCTCATATGAGATCACTCCTAGTGAGATGATATGTGTCGTCGATCCTGAGTCCCAGTTATATGGTTCCATTTTCACATACCTTCGTGACAATACCCTTCCTCCTGACCTATCCAATAACCAACATCGCACTTTCATTCGCCAATCTTCTCGATACTTTATTTTAGCCGATATCCTATACCATCGAGGTCTAGATGGCACTCTTCTTAGATGTTTAGAAGGGGACGAAGCTCAGATTGCGTTACATGAAGTTCATGAAGGGATATGTGGTCCACATTCTAGTGGTCCTACCTTAGCCAAGAAACTCATCAGGACTGGATATTATTGGCCCAATATGGAAAAAGACTCATATCAGTTTGTCAAGAAATGTAAGTAGTGTCAAATTCATGGAGACTTCATTCATGCGCCAGCGCAAGAACTTCAACCAATTGTGACTCCTTGGCCCTTTTGTCAATGGGGATTCAATCTCATAGGCAAGATTCACCCTCCTTCCTCCAATGGTCATAAATTCATCATCATTGCCACAAAGTATTTCACAAAATGGATTGAAGTGGTGCCTCTTACACAAGTCACTGGAAAATAGATTGCTACATTCATTCTCAACTATATCATTTGTCGATATGGCATTCTTGTTTCCATCATCACCGATAACGGGCGTCCCTTCAAAAATCAGGATGTTCATGAACTCTGTGACCGCTTCCATATTACCCATCATTTTCCCACACCTTATTACCCCCAAGGTAACAATCAAGCTGAGGCGTCTAATAAAACAATCCTTAAAATCCTAAAAAAGATAGTTGACGACGCTGGCCACAATTGGCATATCCAACTTAATCCGACACTTTGGGCTTACCGCACAAGCGTCCGCACACCTACATGAGCTACACCCTATTCACTTGTCTACGACATTGAAACTATCTTGCCTATTGAGGTTGAGTTACCCTCTTTACGAGTCTCCTTGCAAAATATTATCAGTGACAAAGACTACAGGGTCTCTCGCTTACAAGAACTTGAACTATTGGAGGAACGAAGACAAACTGCTTTTAATCACCTCAAGGCTTATCAACAAGGAATGAGTCACAACTACAATCATAAAGTCAATCCTTGCACATTTGAGGTAGGGGACTTAGTTCTCAGAGAAAATCCTAAAAATCAGCAAGACAGAGAGAAGAAGGGCAAGTTCGAACCAAACTGGCTTGGTCCTTACATCATCACAACAACATATGGATATGGTGCATATCAGCTCTCAACCACAGAGGGTGAACCTTTGGAGGATCCTATCAACAACATGCACCTTCGCAGGTTTTACACATAGATCTTCAGAGTATCCTAATTCAAAAATACAAAAAAATAAAAAAAATTCAAAAATACAAAAAAAAATCATAAAAATAAAAAAATCGTTACCTGGTGAAAACCTGGCAAACAGGCGCCTTGTAACACAATTTTTTTTTTTGAAAAATACAAAAACATTTTCGTCCAACAGTGAAAACCACTTCGGTGGCACCCTGGGCAAGTACCATGGTGAAAACTGGGTCACCAGCGCCATGTGTAGAGACATTGCTCCTCCCTCCTTCAGGATTCACTTTCATCCCGTCACTTTGCACACACTCACAACCTATCCATCCATAATAAACTTACACATTCCCATCATGGCTTGTTATTGATCTACCCAAGATTGGTTCGCCATTCATAATAATCCTTCCCTTTCACCCCTTTCCATCCATAATAAATTAGCTCCTATTTGTGGCTAAGGCAAATCCTACATCTAGTGATGGGTGTGGAACTAAGCGCATCACACGTTTTGAGGAGCACAATTTCTTCCAGTTTTCTTTAGTTTATCCGTGCACAATCCACAACAAAGCAATATTCACATCACCAATCCGCAATAAAGTTTCACTTTCTCCGCAATAAAGTATCAGTTTCATGGATTCAGTCAATTTCAGAAGAGACACAACAGCAACAATGGGCTTCAACAAATCAAATCTTTCAACAAACTCAGACAACATATGGTTCAGTGCTATCTATCCTTTTTGTGAAAGTAAACATTGTGACCACAATCAAATAGACTTATACAAGTGACAAGAGACACTAAACTTGAGGACTACAGTGGATGTTGGTGTCGAGTCTTGGTTTTCTTTTTTGATTTTATCTTTTTGGTGACATGTCTTTTAGCTTTTCCAGGATGTCTCTGACTAGAGATTTTATCTCCAAGATGTCTTTGACTAGAAAGGCGAGGATGGGGTATTGTCACCTATTTTTCTTTTGCTATCTATGAATTGTCTCTTAGTAATGCTATGACTTGTCCAAGGATATGAGGACACTGTGAGTCTAGTATGAACTGGGGCATTCCTTGTTTGCGACTGTCTTATCTCCATGCAAACAGGTACAATGACTTTCTGGGTCGAACATATGCCTCGATTGTCATAACCTATTTTGCCATAATAAATGTCAATGATGATAACGCACAAGAAGCTCTTTCACTTTCATATCTTCTATCTTCCATCCCCCTTTCTTTATTGACCTCCATCATCCTTCTTGAGTCCGTGTAGCCTGCTATCACATGACTGAGTATAATGACACACCAAAAAATATTTGCATTTCATGTAGTTTGCACCTACATTACCACATATAAGCATTTCATACATACATATAGATACCACAATTGCATCACATTCGGCACACAACACATGTTAGTACATTTTACATCCTCATCATATTCATCTGCATTTCACATTGACATATGCATAACATATTAAAAACATAAAATATTGCATTTCATTATATACATATTTGCATCCATATCATAACCATCACATAAAACATACATTATTAAAACATCTCATCACATAGGTACACATGCATATAGCTGCCGCAAAGATGAATCATCTCACATATATATATATATATATATATATATATATATATATATATATATATATATAGTGTCATGATACAGTGATGTCAAAATCATATGGCTACAAAATCACCCGAAGGTGTCTACATCATAATACAAAATGGTACAAAAAATGATACATAGGGAGCCCTTTAAGGCTATGATGAACTCCCTCCCTTGGAGTTGCCTGGCCTAGACAGAGTTTGAGCCTTGGAAGGACCCGCTCTAGGATCATCTCTCCTGCCCCCTCTATCTGGTGGTGGTGGAGGACCCATAACCCCACCACTGGACACCTATCTCCTATCCCTCCCTCCATTGGTTGTCACTGTCCACGATGGTCTATGGAAGCTCCTGGCCCGCTGCTCTGGTGGCACAACCCCATAGTATAGGTCTCTCCAGTAGCCTATCTCCTCCCCGGCTCACAGAACATAAGCATAACTAGCTCCTATGTCCTTTACTGCCTGCCTCCTTGCCCTCAGTGCTGTCTCAGCATTTGTATAACGCTAGATGGCCTAATCTCTCTCCCACTCCGTGTCCCTCAACTGTCTCCCTCTCCAGATCCTAGATCTCATCTACCTGTCCCTGGCAGATCTCCCTCAACTCCAATAGCTCATCCTCCTCCTCTCCCCCCTGTACCTATGGCTGCTCTTATGGCTACTCATGCCCCTGTACCTATGGTTGCTCCTGTGGCTACCCCTGCCCCTGTCCTCGTCCCTCTGCCTGTCTGGGACCTCGTGTTTTTGGCATTTGCAAAGGCAATCCACCTCTGCCTCTCACCACCTGAGCCTGTCTCTCCTCTCCACCCTCTCTCCGTGGAGCCACTCTCCTCTTCCCTATCACACCTCGCCTCCTCCACTGGCCTCTACCCCCACCATCTCCATCATCATCCTCATCACCTCCACCGTCTCCATCTATCTGCTCCCCTAGGTTTGTCAGTCGTGGAAATGGATGCTCAGCCCAATAAGCAGTATACTCTGCATCCATCCCTGCATCCTCTATCTCTGGCCACATATCCCAAGGCAAGGGAATCATCTCTACCAGTTGCATCACTCCCTGATCATATGACAATAACAGCCCGAAGTGTGCCTGATCCCTCATTGTCTGAGCATACATCCTGGAACCCCGTGGCATTTGCTGAATCCTACCGAACTGCTTGCAAACCCTGTCAACCAACTACTTCTCCAGTACATAGGGCATCCGCCCAATCAGATACCTGCTCCCAAAGGTGTATGGTAGCTCCACTGCATCATCCTCCCACTCCTCGCACTCTTGGTATGGCCTGCATACCACAATGTCAATCTCATCAATGACCCTACGCCAGTGCTCTACTCTCCTGATCCGCGGTTGCGAGGTAATCATGTCATACAAGTGAACAAAATTGCGCCCATGGCCCCTGCCTCTAAAATGTATCGATTGGGTCACTCGCAGATGCTCATAAGCCCATACCTATAATAATGTCACTCCGCAGCCCAATCCTACGGATCCATGGTATACAAATTGATGAAGCTCATAATACAAATGCGCCAACACGCACGGTCCCCAAGCATATCTAGTATGTTGTGTCACCCGTGTCTCCAATGTGCTCCCCCAGCCCACAGCCAACCCTCGTGTCGCCCTATCCGGACACAGAAACCCACTGATCACTCCTGCTAGTACTGATGGTATTGCCAATCCTGTCTGTGTCATGGTATCCAATGCCACGTGTCCTGCCCTCATCTCCAGTCCGAGATCCTGAAACACTCATCTCAGGGCATCCCTATCTCCATCTCAATCATAGGGTATCAAATCCCCATCGATCAGTATCCGCAGTATCCTATATAATCCTCTAATGTGACTGTCATCTCACCCATCGATAATTGGAAAGTGCAAGTCTCCGAGTGCCATCTCTCAGCTAGCGCAGTCAGCAACCCCATGTTCACCTGCAACTCAGACACATACAGAATGAATCGCAAACCCATAACCTCAATGGCTGCTCTGTCCTCAAAAGTCATCTCCGATCGTAAACTTTGAGTTGAGGGGAATCTCTCCCGTGACTCCAGCATAGGTAGGTACTCCTGTAGTCAAGCAAATCAACTGTGTCAGTTAAAGTGGCATTCACTGTTCATCACAAAATGCTTCTTATTATCCTAGTGCTTATATATATCATATGGTGCTCTATCCTAGTGACATTCACTGTTCATCACAAAGTGTTGTTCTTTATCCTAGTGGTATTCCCTGTTCATCACAAAGTACTACGTGTTTTTGAACTCCCTGTTCATCACAAAGTGCTGCTCATATTAATACTCCCTATTCATCACAAAGTACTATGTCTTGGTACTCACTGTTCATCACAAAGTGTCTCGATCTATCCTATCCTAGGGCCTCTACTTGAGTGTATCCTCTTGAGTAGTTTCCTAATTGGCAACGTATGTTCTATCACAGAATTGTCAATCCCAGCCCTATCTGCTATCCTAGTCTTCCTTAGAGGACCTGCTTGAGTGTATCCTCTCAATAGCTTATCCAATCGACAGCGTATGTTCATCACAGAACTATCGATTCGGCGTTGAAGACATAAACACGCCTTCATGACATAAACACGCTTACATACTGCATAAACGCGCCTGCTTTGCACAGACGCACCTTAAATACACAAACATGCCTATGCTTTGCACAGACACACCTGCTCTGCATAGATGTGCCCACATAGCACAAACGCGCCTGCACAACGTAGACGCTCTCGCATTTGACATAGATGCCTTTTCATTCATAGACGCGCCTGACACAAACACATACGCGCCTAGCTAACCTAGACGCGCCTGGCACCAGCACAGACGCACCTCGACATTTTTTGACCTTGTTTGACATATTATAGAATGCATTTATTGTGCTACCTAACATGCATTAATGACAACATTTATTGCAACAAAGTACAAGGAGGTTTTGTGGTACTTACCGGCTCTCCTGCATCTGCTAGCCTCTGAAATCGACGAACGCGATCAAATCTGTGAACCAATGCCATCACTGCTGACTGTTGCTGCTCTATTCTCTCTCTGCACTCTGATCTCTTGGATGTGTGGATGACAATGAGGATGTATTCCCCTCATGGTCTATTTTATAGACTGCCCTAGCCCTAGCCCTAGCCCTAGTCTCCCGAGTCAGTCTTCTTTATCTCATGACTCTGTCACTCTATTCGATCAATCTATTCTAGCCTTCCTTTCTTATCGAGAGATTGTCTGTGATCTTTCCAGACATTTTCATCCAATCTCTCGAGGGGGCATATCATTCCCATCTTGGGGCAACTTTGTATCAGTTCATATTATCTTCTTTGAAACAACGCGACAAGCTGCATTGTCTCAAAGAGGGGCAAAATGTAGACACCTAAAATTGTCCATGTCTAATTAAATAAATATTTTATTTATTTAATTATTTTAGCCTAATTCTTCTATTAATTAAATAAATCTTTATTTATTTAATTAATTCATTTATCCTCTTCTAGCCTTATTTCTCATTTAAATAAATACATTTATTTATTTAAATTATCTTTTTCCTAAATTAAATAAATACTTTTATTTATTTAATTGATCCCACTTCCTCTATTAATTAAATAAATCTTTATTTATTTAATTAATTCATTAACCTTTTCTACCTATGACACATGTCATTCATCTCTTAATTCATACACTACCTACCCTCTCATTATTTTATTATTTCTTTTACCTACCATCTAATCATAGCCAACCATTTATCTTTTACATCTCTCAATCTTATCCCTCCATTTCTTATAGTGTCTTCTATATAAGGAGACACTTTCTTCATTATCAACCCTGATCAGTTGACTTCCCAACTATGCTTTTGAACTTTCATATGCGATCAAGCCCACTTGCAACCACATTTCCGTTCTTTGTTGAGCTCTTGTGCACACATAAAATCTGAGAGCAAATATATCAAACAAGATCAATGGAGATATGAAGAATGGAGATTCAAACCCTATTGGACATGTGATGGTATAATCTTTGTGATTTCACTTGATTTGCATTGTCTTAGGTAATCTTCATATGTTATGGTGGATCTTTGTTATTGTTAGGCTAGGGTTTGGTGGTTGAATCTATTTAGTCTTTCAATATTGTTGTTATCAATTTTCATCGTATACAATATATATATATACATATATATATATATACATATATATATATATACATATATATATATGTATATATATACATATATATATGTATATATATATGTATATATATATATGTATATATATATATATACATACATATATATATACATACATATGTATATATATATGTATATGTATATATATATGTATATATATGTATGTATATATATATATGTATATATATATATATACATACATATATATATACATACATATATATATATATATACATATATATATATATATGTATGTATATATATATGTATATATATATATACATATATATATGTATATATATATATACATATATATATATATATACATATATATATGTATATATATATATATATATATATATGTATATATATATATACATATATATATATATATATATATATACATATATATATACATATACATATACATATATACATATATATATATATATACAAATAGATGTACATACATACATACATACATGTGTGTGTGTGTGTGTGTACATACATATATATGTATGTATATCTATCTATGTATGTATGCATATGTATGCATATCTATCTATATGTATGTACATGCATACATACATATATATAGACACACACACACACACACACACACACACACACACACACACTAGTACAGTCATGATAGGAGAGTGATCAAAGAGAACAATCCAGACCGTGCAACAAGAGTTACACAACAAAAGAAACACAATCATGATGGAGGCAATGCAAAATGAACTTTATTATCTCATGAAAATTAGTTACAATCTGTCAGCAATATGTTGGCTTACATATTCGACTCACAGGCCTGAGTACAAAACATGCGTGTTATGCAACATCCAACTCTAGCAAGAATGCCAGCCACCTTTGGACCTTCTAGTCCTGAGATATTTTTTATAACTTCTAAGACTTCATTCTAATTGCTTAATAATATTGATTTATATGATCAAGGGTGCTCCGCGTCGACCCAAGATGAAATAATAATCGATGAAGAAGATGAAACGTGTAAAACAACAAGGTCGAGCTCCACCAAAGAGATCCCTCTGGAAAATCCATAAAATGGAATGCAGACCAAAGGGAAGGTCAACCACATGCCAAGGAATGTTGGAAACAACGAATTGAAGCTCGACAAGCTACGAAATAGATCTGCAAGATTCACCAATAACAAATAGGTCCAAACAGTTCCGATGTTCTAATCTAGAAACTGTCTTAGATTCTAGAAGCAATAACTTGCTGGGAAAATATCCAAACATCTCATGGACCAAGGACAAAGTAGATGAAAATGTCCACAATCAAAATCCAGCTCCACAAGATCTAGTGAGCAAATGCAAAGAAACACAGAACTACAAAATAGGAACAAATTGAAAAGAAAATGTTTTTGGTTGATGCAAGATTGCCAAGAACCAGGGATGTTCCTGCATTAGACATTCGGGGTTGATTGAAAATTGAGTCCCGAACTTTTTTGAAGTCAGAGGAAAACCAAGATGATCTACCTTTTCCATATAAATCCATGATGAATCTTCAACTGGTCTACCTTTCCACTTCACAAGATATTCTTTGTATTGGTTGCTCTGTGTGTTATGCCCAATCCTACTATCCAAAATATCCTCAATCTGATCCGATTCCATCTGGGTTATCTGCTTCTCTAAGGTTTCTACACTATCCTCATTGAATTCTGCCTCATGATACTGATATAGGCGAGATACCCAAACTATCTAGTAACTCCACTTCATATGCATTTTCGGAACTGAATTTCCTCAAGATCTTACAAGGTCCAAACTTCCTCATCTACAACTTATTATAGGTTCCAACTAGAAATATTTATTTTCTCAAATACACTATCACTTCATCACCCACTTCAAATTTCTTGTGTCTCCTCTTCTCATTTGCTTTCTTCTTATACTTACTGTTCATATCCTCCAAATGTTGTTTAACCTAAGTATGCATTGTCTTCATATGCTCTGCAAATTCCTCTACTTCTGCACTCCTTTTATCTTCATTACTGAAGTCTCTCAATTTTGATACACCTCTAGGGTGTACTCTAGTAACAATCTCAAAAGGTATCCTTCCGTTACTCCTATTCCCTGAATTATTGTAGGCAAATTCTTCTTGTGCAAGAATCAAATCCCAACTTCTGGTTTTCTCTGCCACTAAGCATCTCAACAAATTTCTCAAACTCCTATTCACTACCTCTATTCGTCCATAAATCTATGGGTGAAAAGTAGAAGTGAACTTCAAATCTATCTTCATCTTCTTCTAAAGTGTTCTCCAAAAATATCCAACAAACTTAATATCTCTATTAGAAACTATGCTTTTAGGTAATCCATGTGATCTCACCACTTCTTTGAAAAATAAGTCAACAACATGTATTGCATTTGTTGTCTTCTTACAAGGTATAAAATGTGTCATCTTTGAGAATCTATCCACTACCACAAATATATAATCATTTTCTCTTTGTGTTCTAGGCAATCCCAGTATAAAATTCATGCTTATGTCATCCCAAGATCTCTCTAGAACTGTCAAAGGCTTATACAATCCAACATTCTGACTACTACCTTTTGCAAGTTGACAAACTGTGCAATTCTGCACAAATTTCCTGACATCCTTATGAATCTAAGGCTAAAAGTAATTCTCACTCACCAATGATATTGTCTTATCAACACCAAAGTGTCAAGCTGATCCTCCACTATGCTTCTCCTTTATTAGACTCTCTCTCATAGAACTCCTAGGTATACACAACTAAACTCCTCTAAACAACATCTCATCTTGAATGAAATAGTCCAACCACTTACTTGTGTCCACCGTAACTGGTTCCTTACAAGATTTCCAAGGCTCTGCAAAATTCAGTTCATCCTCATAGAAGTTCTCCAATTCTTCAAAACCTAGTACCTCCACTCCCATATTTGTCAGCAGATTCCTTCTTCTACTCAATGCATCAACAACTTTATTTGACTTCCCACTTCTATGCTTCAAAACAAAGGTATAACTCTGCAAGAACTCTGCCCATCTCATATGTCTCTGATTCAACTTACTCTCACTATTCAAATACTGCAAAGCTTGATGATCTCTATACAACACAAACAATCCTTAGCCGATAAACAATGTTTCCACTTCTTCAATGCTTGAACTATGGCATAAAATTCTTGATCATACACTGAATATCTTCTCTTGGCATCATTCAAATTCTCCTTGAAATATGAGACTGGTCTTCCTTCCTGAATTAATACCACTCCAATTGCATTTCCATTTGCATCACAGTCTACTTGAAATACTTTGCTAAAATCCAATAAAGCGAACACAAGCTGCTCAATCACCTTCTGCTTCAACAATTCAAAACTCTTATTTACTCTGATTGTCCACTTGAAATCCTTTCTATCATCTCTCATTTCTTCTATCATAGGGCTACAAATTGAACTAAAATTTCTGATAAACTTTTGATAGAAACTAGCCAAGCCATCTCACCTCTCCAATGCATTCTGGTGTAGGCCATTTGACAATTGCTCTTACCTTGTCAGGATCCATTTTCAATTCATCTACAGATATCACAAATCCCAAATAGACCAATTCCTCCTTCATGAAATTGCACTTCTTAATTTTTATCAACAACTTCTTTTCTCTCAACCTCTGCAAAACTTGTCATAAGTGCAACATATGTTCTTCTTTTGTCTTACTAAATATCAAAATGTCATCCAAATACATAATGACAAACTTACCCAAGAATTTCTTCAATACCTCATTCATCAACCTCACGAAAGTACTTGGTGCATTAGTCAAACCAAAATTCATCACCAACCATTCATATAGTCCTTCATTTGTCTTGAATGTTGTCTTCCACTAGTCTCCTTCTCTGATTTTGATATGATGGTATCCACTTTTCAGGTCTATCTTTGTTTAGTATTTGGCTCCACTCAAACAATCCATTATGTCATCCATCCTAGGCAAGGGAAATTTGTACTTCATTGTGATCTTGTTGATTTATGTAGAGTCAGTACACATCCTCCATTCTCCATTCTTCTTAGGTGCTAACACTGTTGGTACTGCACAAGGAATCAAACTTTCTCTGATCAAACCCTTCCTCAATAAATCATGCACTTTTCTATTCAGCTCCTCATTCTTTGTTGATGTCATCCGATGTGTTGCTTTATTAGACAAACTAGCTTTGGGAACCAGGTCCATGCAATGATTGATACTTCTCATAGGGGGTAATCCATCAGGAACATTATCTGAAATGATGTCTGCATAATCTGTCAGCAACTTCTTTATTTCCTCTAGTTGTTCTTCTTCACACTCTGGATCTTCAATCTTCTTAGGAACTATAGTAAAACATACATTCTCATGTCTCATCCCATCCAATAATTTCCTTCCATCCACCAAACAAATTATAGCACTGGTACAAACTTCACTCTTTAGGGGCTCCTCCAAGGGTAACAAGGTTTGCTTCATTCCATTTGCAACAGTAGTGTATATATTATTTCTCCCATCATGTATTTCATGTCTATCATACTGTCAAGGTCTACCCAACAAGATATGACATATATCTATAGGCATAATATCACACAAAAAATCATCATGATAAGATCCGATTTTTAATTTTACCAAACATTATTCACTTATTAGTACCTTATGATCATCCTGAATCCATGTTATCTGACAAGGCTTAGGGTGATTCAACCTTTCCAAATTCATCTTATTCACCATCTCCTTTGAAACAAAATTATCTGAACTACCACTAACAATTACAACTTTACAACACTTACTGGATACCTTACATTTGATCTTAAGGGCTCCTCATCATCTCTAGTATGACATAAAGTTCTTCTGTTTACCAACAGTTTGCCATCTTCTGGTTTATTAGTTGATCCAGTATGGTCTTCTTCTACTAATGTTGTTCTCCAACTACTCGTTGCCTTCTTACATTCAAAATCACGATGTCCTTCTCCTCCACATTTAAAACAAGTTCCTCTAAATACTCTCTTTTCTTGTCTCTTGTCATCTTTGCCATAACTCTCATTCTGGTATCCATCAAGTTCTCTTCTCTGGTAAAAATTTTTG